>NW_026682256.1:5000-8075 GCF_028640845.1 Ahaetulla prasina | reverse complement strand
AAACCTCTGAAGGCACCATGAGGCTGTCTTTAGCTTTACATTGCTGCTTGGTTTCAGCCAGTGGTGGGATTCAAATAATTTAACAACTGGTTTGCCCAAGGTCAGGTTGGCTATCATAGGAGGCGTGGCCCATCCCTGTCCTCCAGCTCTGCTGGGATGAGCCTCCTACAACAGCTAACCTGACCCTGGACAAACCGGTTGTTAAATTACACCCTCCCACACACGCTATCGAAGTAGATCCTGGATATTGCAGCAGCTGGAACGAGGGGAGGAGGAGGAGCAGGGAGAAGAAAGAGGGAAAGCGGCCTTTTTCTTCCCTCACGCCGGCCACTCCCTTGCCAGTTTCTCCATTACAGCCTAGCACCCAGGATCCACTTTGATAGCAGGATGGGGTGGGTGGGTAATTTAACAACCAGTTCCCCTGACCTGGTGCAAACTGGCTGAATCCTACCACTGGTTTCAGTCCTGTAAACCCCATACTGTAGCACAAGGGTGGGCAATTAATTTTCCCAAGGGGACACATGAGAAACTGGGATTGTTGTGGAGGGTTAAATCAATAGTTCTTGGCTGTGCTCAATCTGCTCACCTGCAAGGCCGTGCTTCAACCAAGGGGGTGAGTGGCTGAGCCCAGGTCCCCTCAGTGATGACTGCCACCACCAGCTCCTTAGGCTGCTCCAGGTGGGGCTTTCCTGAAAAAGTACATGGTAACTGTACACAACTGGACCAGTAGATTTTTCCACCAATAGTCTATTTTAAAAGGCTTATTTTCCCCCCAGGATTTTTAGTTTATTCAAAAAAGATTAAAATACAAACCACTAAATATTAAAAAAAAAAACAAAAGAAAAAATACAACAAAAAAGGCATTAACCAAAAAAAAGTATCTGGAAAAAAAACTAACTAAAATTCGGATTAATATTTGGAGTAATTGGGGATTGAAACCACGGTAAATTTTCTATGAGTTGACTACAATAGCAGTGTGTTAACAGGGTTTTGCAATTTTAACCTCGTCTTTGGCGGGACGGATCCCGACCCTCGGTCGGGCAGCTCCGCCGAAGCCTCGGTCCCGTCGCCCGGCCTCGGGGCCATCCATGGATGCGGCGGGACCGGTCTACCGTGAGGCGGGCGGGACCGGTCTACCTTCTGGGAAAACGTCTGCAGTTTCAAGAGTCCTGCTTTCTTGGGAAGATTGGAGAGGTGAGACCTCACACTCACTCCCCTGACCCTGGCCCTGGCCCCGGCCCCGGCCCCGTCCCCGGCCCCAGCCCCGGCCCCGGCCCCGGCCCCGGCCCCGGCCCCGGCCCTAACCCTAACCCTAACCCTAACCCTAAGCCTAAGCCTAAGCCTAACCCTAACCCTAACCCTAGCCCCAGCCCCAGCCCCAGCCCCAACCCCAACCCCAACCCCAACCCTTAGGGGGTTTACCCTCCAATGGGATTTTCCCATATCTTTTACCTGGAAAGGAAGAAAAGCCTGACTTACAAAGCCAGCACCCTTCTCGGCATACTGATGCGCTGCGAATTCATTGGCGACCTCCATTTTGCTCTAGGAATTCAAGGCGATCAAACCCTAACCCTAACCCTTACCCTAACGCTAACCCCAGCCCCGGCCCCGGCCCCGGCCCCAGCCCCAGCCCTAACCCTAACCCTAAGGGGGTTTACCCTCCAATGGGATGTTTCCGTATCTTTTACCTGGAAAGGAAGAAAAGCCCGATCCGCAGCCTGATGTGGTGCGAATTCATTGGCGACCTTCATTTTGCTTTAGGAATTCATGGTGATCTAACCCTAACCCTAACCCTAAAGCTAACCCCAGCCCCAGCCCCAACCCTCCTTCTAACTGTCTTCTGATACCAGCAGCGCTCAGTCCGTAGGGAGAAATGTCACCCCAGAAGACGAAAGCACAGCTTGTCCGATTCCGTTCCCCACCCCTCCCTAACCTATAAGGGAATTTCGGTACCGGTTCCCCCGTCCCAGTTGGTAGGAAGCCGATTGGATTCCCTAAAGAGGAATCTAAAGATCTGAGCAAGGTTTTGTAGTGAACGGGAGCGTGATGGCTTACCTCCACACCGCCGCTATTAGATTTCTGCCGGGCAGGGTCGACCCTACCGAAGCCTAGGACGACTAACAGAATTGAGGGCTTATATAGAAAAGGTCTCTCTCTCTCTCTCTCTCTCTCTCTCTCTCTCTCTCCTCCCTCCCTCTCTGTGTGTGCGTGTGCGTGTGCGTGCGTGTTTATACAGCCGGCTAGGTCTGAGGTAGCCAGCCGCTCCTGTTCTTTTCCGGGAAAAGAAGGACGGAGGATTACGTCCGAGCTTTGGCGGAACCTCCCGCCTCTAATAGGGTCGCAGGGTCTCGGCTCAGCCTTTCAGCCGCCACTAACGCGCGCGGAGAGAACGGTCGACCCGAAAACACACACACACACACATATACACACAGTAGATCGGGTTATTTTCAGCTACCCCGACGACTCCCGGAGACCCGACGATGAAACCGAGGCGGCCGTTTCATCAAGGCCACGACGCCAAGACGCCCCCACCCCCCCCGGAAGATTAGGCCGGAAGACGGAACCTCCCGGTTCTTAATAGGGTCGTGGCAGGGTCTCGGCTCAGCCTTTCACCCAGCGACTAACGGCGCAGCGGAGAGAGGGAACGGTCGACCCGGAAAACACACGTACAGTAGATCGGGTTTGTTGTGTCTTGCCCGCCCTCAGAGCAGCCGGGCCTTCTTACCTGCTCCCGCACACTGAGGAATGTATGCCTCCCGGTCCCAGTCCTGGCTCCATGCCCACACAAACTGCAGAAGGAGAATCTCCTGCCCCAGCCCTGACTCCATGCCCAGGCAAACGGAGCAGCTAGACCCTCCCTCCTCCACAGCAGGTGAGCCTGAGGAGGGTTTATTACCAACAGCTGATTGGTGTGACCTCGCATCAGAAGATTGGAGAGGCGGAGGCTACAGAGGGAAGGAGGGCAGGCCTTAATGAGTGCTGAGTCATGGAGCCACACCCCATGGCCTATATAAAGGATCTACTTTCTGGCAGTCTCTGAGTCAGGCAAAAGTCAAACTTATCTTGCTGAAGTCA
>NW_026682255.1:0-8076 GCF_028640845.1 Ahaetulla prasina | reverse complement strand
AACTAGGTGGGGAAGGAAAGCCAAACTGTGGAACCAGGTGGGGAGGAAGCCAAACTGTGGAACCAGGTGGGGGAAGGAAAGGCAAACTGTGGAACCAGGTGGGGAGGAAGCCAAACTGTGGAACCAGGTGGGGGAAGGAAAGCCAAACTGTGGAACCAGGTGGGGAGGAAGCCAAACTGTGGAACCAGGTGGGGAAGGAAAGCCAAACTGTGGAACCAGGTGGGGAAGGAAAGCCAAACTGTGGAACCAGGTGGGGAGAAGCCAAACTGTGGAACCAGGTGGGGAAGGAAAGCCAAACTGTGGAACCAGGTGGGGAGGAAGCCAAACTGTGGAACCAGGTGGGGAAGAAAAGCCAAACTGTGGAACCAGGTGGGGAGAAGCCAAACTGTGGAACCAGGTGGGGAAGAAAAGCCAAACTGTGGAACCAGGTGGGGAGAAGCCAAACTGTGGGAACCAAGTGGGGAGAAGCCAATCTGTGGGAGCAGGTGGGGAGGAAGCCAAACTGTGGAACCAGGTGGGGAGGGAAGCCAAACTGTGGAACCAGGTGGGGAAGGAAGCCAAACTGTGGGAGCAGGTGGGGATGGGAAGCCAAACTGTGGGAGCAGGTGGGGAGAAGCCAAACTGTGGGAGCAGGTGGGGAGAGAAGCCAAACTGTGGAACCAGGTGGGGAAGAAAAGCCAAACTGAGGGAACCAGGTGGGGAAGGAAAGGCAAACTGTGGAACCAGGTGGGGAGAAGCCAAACTGTGGAACCAGGTGGGGAAGAAAAGCCAAACTGTGGAACCAGGTGGGGAGAGAGCCAAACTGTGGAACCAGGTGGGGAAGAAAAGCCAAACTGTGGAACCAGGTGGGGAAGGAAAGCCAAACTGTGGAACCAGGTGGGAGGGAAGCCAAACTGTGTGATGTTGATCTTTTCCTTCTTCCTCCTAAATTATATCACAGCCTTCTTCTAGGACAGGGGTGTCAAACTCGATTTCATTGAGGGCAGCATCAGGGTTGTGTTTGACCTCAGGGGGGAGGGGGGGTTGGGGTGTGTGTGGCCAGAGTGGGCATGGCTGGGATGGGCATGGCCAGCTCAACGTCCCTTGTATCAGGGGCACCTGTGGTGGCCAAGTGCTAAGGCAGGACTTCCCTCAGACTCTCCCTCATTCATTATAATCTCCCTCCCTTCCTTTTCTTATTTTTCCTTCCCACTTCATTCTCCTTTCTTTTTCCTTCCCTTCTTTCCTTATTTTTCCTTCCTTGCTTTTTCCCCATCTTTTCTTCTTTTTCTTTAATAATAATAACAGAGTTGGAAGGGACCTTGGAGGTCTTCTAGTCCAACCCCCTGCCCAGGCAGGAAACCCTACACCACTTCAGACAAATGGTTATCCAACCTCTTCTTAAAAACTTCCAGTGTTGGAGCATTCACAACTTCTGCAGGCAAGTTGTTCCACTTATTACCGTATATACTCGAGTATAAGCCGATCCGAATATAAGCCGAGGCACCTAATTTTACCACAAAAACTGGGAAAAACTATTGACTCGAGTATAAGCCGAGGGTGGGAAATGAGGCAGCTACTGGTCAATGTAAAAAATAAAGATAGAGCCAAGTAAAATAACATGAATATTTATTTGAACGAAAAACAATAAAAGTGCAAAAGGGGGAAGGAGGATTCCCAGCTTTAGAAAATTTAGAACTCACGCTTTGGTATGACCTGAGCATAGCTCATAAAATTATCTGCTACAATGTACTTCCTATCAATGACTACTTCAGCTTCAACCACAACAATACACGAGAACACAATAGATTCAAACTTAAAAGTGAACCTCTCAATCTAGATTGCAGAAAATGTGACTTCAGTAACAGAGTTGTTAATGCCTGGAATGTGCTACCTGACTCTGTGGCCTCTTCCCAAAATCCCCAAAGCCTTAACCAAAGACTATCTAGTATTGACCTCACCCCATTCCTAAGAGGTCTGTAAGGGGCGTGCATAAGAGCACCAGCGTGCCTACCGTCCCTGTCCTAATGTTCCTTTAGTTGTATTCCTTTATGTATTCAATTCATGCTTATATTTATATAATTATTTAATATGTATTTGACAAAATAAAATGAATGAATGAATGAATGAATAGAATAGAATAGAATTTTTATTGGCTAAGTGTGATTGGACACACAAGGAATGAATGAATGAATGAATGAGTGGTGAGTTACTTCAACAACATTGTCTCACAGAAATTGACAATACAACTGCAAGCATGAAAATGAGTCCTCCTTTAGCTTCCAAGGGACCAGGGTGCCTCTGAAGGTCAGTGCTCTAAGCACTAAGAACCCAGCACAAATCTAAGCCTGTATGCACACCAATAGTGAAAATACCTGCACAGTGTCTCTTGGCAGAGAAGGTTAATTTTCATAGACGTTGGGGTGGCTCTTTTTTTTTTTTTGGCAGGGCAATAAGGGTCTCTAATATCATTAAACCCAAGTGTGAGGAAAAGACAGCAGCTAAAATGTTAAGGCCAGTTGTGTGACCTTCTCCAATACAGTTGGCCTGGCTGTTTGCCAAACTTAAAACACCCTCCCATCCCCCTCCTGCTAAAGCTTCTTTCTTAAAACAATTGTGGTCTTTGCCTTCATTGTGCCAATCGACTTTAGAAGTCTGTGTGTGTGTGTGTGTGTGTGTGTGTGTGAGAGAGAGAGAGAGAGAGAGAGAGAGGAGGAGGAGGAGTGCAAAGGGGAAGGAGGATTCCCAGCTCTAAACAAAGGGAAATCCCGGAATGCCAGAAAGGCGGTGCTCACGCCTCCTCCCTTGCTCAAAAGCCCCAACATGATATTGGAATTGGATGCCATTATATACCTGCTGAGGATAATTTGAATAACTTGAAAGATATAAAAGCTCTAAACATATTTGTTTAAAATCTAAAATCTATACTTAAAATAGTTGTAATTCACTTTGCTGCTGAAAAGAAAAGAAAACTTCCTAACAAACAGGAAGCAGCAGGTGAAGCTAAGCAAGATCACATCAAATACCTGTACAATTAGCACAGCCAAGGCTGTGTGCTCTCCCACTTCTTCTCTCTGTATACCAATGACTGCATCTCCAATGATCCATTTGTTAAGCTACTGAAGTTCGCAGATGACACAACAGTGATTGGTCTCATTCGAGACAATGACGAATCCGCATATAGACGAGAGGTCGAACGACTAGCCTTGTGGTGCAACCAAAACAATCTGGAACTGAACACACTCAAAACCGTAGAAATGGTGGTAGATTTTAGGAAAAACCCTTCCATACTTCCACCTCTCACAATACTTGACAACACAGTATCAACAGTAGAAACCTTCAAATTTCTGGGTTCTATCATATCGCAAGATCTCAAATGGACAGCTAACATCAAAACATCATTAAAAAAGGACAACAAAGAATGTTCTTTCTGCGCCAACTCAGTAAGCTCAAACTGCCCAAGGAGCTGCTGATCCAGTTCTACAGAGGAATTATTGAGTCTGTCATTTGCACCTCTATAACTGTCTGGTTCGGTTCTGCAACCCAACAAGAAAACACACAGACTTCAGAGGATAATTAGAACTGCAGAAAAATAATTGCTACCAACTTGCCTTCCATTGAGGACCTGTATACTGCAGAATCAAGAAGAGAGCCGTGAAAATATTTGCAGATCCTCGCATCCTGGACATAAACTGTTTCAACTCCTACCCTCAAACGACGCTATAGAGCACTGCACACCAGAACAACTAGACACAAGAACAGTTGAAGGCCATCACTCTGCTAAACAAATAATTCCTCAACACTGTCAGACTATTTACTGAATCTGCACTACTATTAATCGTTTCATAGTTCCCATCACCAATCTCTTTCCACTTATGACTGTATGACTATAACTTGTTGCTGGCAATCCTTATGATTTATATTGATATATTGATCATCAATTGTGTTGTAAATGTTGTACCTTGATGAACGTATCTTTTCTTTTATGTACACTGAGAGCATATGCACCAAGACAAATTCCTTGTGTGTCCAATCACACTTGGCCAATAAAATTCTATTCTATTCTATTCTATTAAATGGTATTTATTAACTGAAATATCATCAAATCAAATATATAATGAGGTATATTATAATGACCTTTGTTTTCAGAAAGAAGCATGATGGAAGTTTTTCAATAAAGGGGGAAATATAGAAAAAACTTAGTGTCATGCTCATATATCATATTTACAGATGTTGTTAACACTATACTATGGCAGCATATGATGGTACAATGTTTCAATCAATTTCAGGATGAAAAACTCATCAATGAGGAGGAGGAGTATAATTTATTAACCTTGTATGATATCAGTTTCTCAAGGACTCTAGAAGGACCCGAGGAAGAAATCTCTGCCCCCTCCCCACTTTCCCTTTCCAACCCAGCCTTCCAAGGGGACCTTGAGGAGAAATCTCTGCCCCTCCCCACTTTCCCTTTCCAAGGCAGCCTTCCAAGAGGACCTCTCGAAAAGAGCGAAAGCTCCTGGCCGCTTTACCACCACCACACACTCCACGCCGCCATCCTAGGCTGGGTTAGAAACAAGGAGGGGAAGTTCAAGGACCACATCGATGGCACGAGCTCAGATTGCCGGCTGGGGATGATGGGCGCTGCAGTGCGATCTCGGAGAGACTAGGGGAAGAAAGAATGACTGTTTCCCACACCCTAGGATTGGGGAAAACATTGACCCCCTTAGTTGCGGGAGAAGGGTTGCGCTCAAAGCGGTCGCCCATCCATCAATCCATCCTTCCTTCCTTACTTCCATCCATCCATCCATCCTTTTTTTTCCCAGCGAGCGTGCGTGTGTGTGACATGCAAGCAAGACGCCTCACGGGCGTGTGTGTGTTTGTGGTGGGGTCTCCCAGCCGCACCTGGACTTTGGCAAGGAGGAAGGTGGGAGGGAAGCGGAGCTGCCGGCTTGAGGGCTGCAAGAGGAGTGAGCGTGGAAAGGCCTTTTGGTGTGTGTGCAGGTGTGCGCCTGTGCCCTAGGGAGGAAGCGAGCTGCCAGCTGTGGGGGGGGCGAGAGGCGCAGCGCGCCTCCTCTCCACGCCGCTCCTCTTGCACGCCTCAACCCCACCATCCCCACCCTCTCCGCGTGAAGGTCACCTCCTCTTCCAGGCGGCGGCGGCGGCGGCGCCGCCCGCTCCGAGCGGAGCGCCACAGCCGGCAGCTCCGCTTCTCCCACCGTCCCAGTCCAGCCGAACGGTGAAAGCGACATGCCGAGCGCCGCCCCGCCACCGCTCGCTGATTGGGACCGCTTGCTTGGTCCGCGCGGGGCGGGAGCCGCCAGCCTTCTCGGCCGACGCCACCGCTCGGGAAACCTCCTCCTCAGCCGAGAAGGCTGGCGGCTCCCCGCCGCGCGACCTGTTAAGCCATCCAGCCGAACGGTGAAAGCGAGCGGCGCCGCATGTCGCCACCGCTCGCTGACTGGGACCAGTGGAGGGAAGCGAGCTGCCGCTGTGGCGCCCGCCGGAGCCGGAGCCGAGCGCCGCCGCCGCCGCCGCCTGGAAGAGGGAGGAGGTGACCTTCACGCTGAGAGGGTGGGGATGGTGGGGTTGAGGGGCGGCAAGAGGAGCGAGCGTGAGGAAGAGGAGGAGGCGCCTCTGCACGCCTCAACCCCCACACAGCCGGCAGCCCGCTCTCCTCCCTAGGCACACAGGCGCGCACACACACGCACACACACACAAAAGGCCTTTCCACGCCACTCCTCTTGCACGCCTCAACCCCCACAGCCGGCAGCTCCGCTTCCTCCCACCTTCCTCCTGCAAAGTCCGCGGTGCCCGGCCGCTTGCTGGCTCGCCGCCGCCTCCCAGCGCAGGAGATCGGAGGACGGAGGCCAGGGCGAACGGGAACACTGCACCACCAGGGCTTCCCC
Source organism: Ahaetulla prasina (assembly GCF_028640845.1). Classification (NCBI taxonomy): domain Eukaryota; kingdom Metazoa; phylum Chordata; class Lepidosauria; order Squamata; family Colubridae; genus Ahaetulla; species Ahaetulla prasina. The sequence goes on along the minus strand of NW_026682255.1, from coordinate 2,191 downwards.
GCGCCAATGCACAGCCCGCCAAGTTTGCGCCGTCCGCCCACCAGACACGGGAATGGGGGCCGGCCTGGGGGCGACAAATCCCGCGAGACCTCGGCGGGCCCGCTCCCCGTCCCTCCCATGGGAGTCCGTTCGGTACCCCCTCCTGTGCGGGGTTCCCGAAGACGTAGACTCGAGTATAAGCCGAGGGGACGTTTTTCAGCACAAAAAACGTGCTGAAAAACTCAGCTTATACTCGAGTATATACGGTAGTTGTTTTCACTTGTCAGAAAATTTCTCCTTAGTTCTAAGTTGCATATCTCCTTGATTAGTTTCCACCCATTGCTTCTTGTTCTATCCTCAGGTACTTTGGAGAATAGTTTGACTCCCTCTTCTTTGTCTTTGTCTTTCCTCCTTCCCTTTCTCCTTTCCTGTCCCTTGCATGCTCAAATGCAAAAAAGGGCAAACATTTCTCCTTTTGTTTTATTTTTAATTTGTTTTGCTAGCCCTCTGCCAGCGAAAACGGAGTATGCCCCCACTCCCGAGCTCCATTTTCGCTGGCAGGGGGCTGCAAGAGGACATTGCAGCCAAAAACGGAGCCCTGGCACGTGATCCTCCCAAGCTCTGTTTTAACTGGCAGAAGCACCCTGAGGCGATCCTTTGCGGTTTCCAGGGCAGCTCCATTGGCTGGATTTGGCCCCCCGGGCCTTGAGTTTCACACCCCTGTTCTAGGATCTTGAGGCACTTGAGAAGGAGATCTTCCTTGTTTTATTCTCATAAGAGCAACTCTGTTGGATCGAGCCAAGTCAAGTCATCAATTTAGCATTGTGTTTTTCACAGTGGCCAAGCAGATGCCTCCTAGGTGTTGACAAACAAGAAGATGAAACAACATATCCCTCTCCTGCAATTGTATTTAGAAGGCATTCTGCCTTTAACCAAGAGATACTACTGGCTCTTCAAGATGAATTGGTTTTGATAGACTTGTCTTTGTGTTTTTATCCAGTCCCCACAACAGCATCAGAGACTTTGTGGCGCATTGGTTAGAATGCAATACTGCAGAATAATTCTGATGATTGTCGACTGCCAGCAATTTGGCAGTTCAATTCTCACTAGTTCAAAGTTGACTCAGCCTTCCATCCCTCCGAGGTTGGTAAAATGAGGACCCAGATTGTTGGGAGCACTATGCTGACTTTGTAAATCGCTTAGAAAGGGCTGTAAAGTATCGTGAAGCAGTATATACCATGTTTTCCCAAAAATAAGACCTTGTATTACATTTTTTTGAACCCTGAAATAAGCGCTTGGCCTTATTGCGATGCGCTCAAAAGCCCAATTGGCCTTATTATCAGGGGATGTCTTATTTTGGGAGAAACAGGTAAGTCTAAGTGCTATTGCTCTCAGCGCTCTGAAAGAGGTAGCCTGGCCAAAGAGCATGACCAAAGTCACTCAATGAGTTTCCCCTGCTGTAGGTGGACTTGGATCTCAATCTCCTTGGCCCTTGTCCAACATTTCGTAGAAGAATGTTGTCATAGCCAATGCCTTTAGATCTGAGCCATGCTTTTTGGGAGCAGGTGTGTTTTAGGAACATTAATTTAGTTTATTGTGAATAAAATGAATCAATCCGTGTTTGCATGCAGAAGAATGGATTTCTGTGTAAGAGAAAGAAAGAAGATTGTAAAGTAGATTATGGTGGCTGAAAGTGTTTGAAGCTAGAAGCAAAAAGGCTGGGACTAGATCAGACCATAGTCAAAACATGGTGCAGGTGTTTTCTAAGGAAGGGAACCAAACAGCGAGATGTTAATTATTACATAAAAATATGCAAAGTTTAATCTCTGGGCCTGTTATAAATAGAGGCCTTCACTGCTTGATTCTACATTAGCTAATCTTATTATTAGGGCTTCTGGTATCTGCAATCAAAACAACTTAACTGTCCAAGCTTAGTTCTTGACTCTGTTGCTAGCTCTGTATTCAGGTTTGAGTTCCCAGAAAGAACTTTATTGTCGAATTTTAAGTGAAACTCTGGCCTAAATGGGGACCTTAAAAACCCACACTACCTCATTTTCTCACTTAAGGTGATCAGCAAACTTTTCTCTCTCTCTGATGCTATGTAAGAGGAAGAAAGGAAAAAAAGTGATGCTCATGATCTTCAAAAAAACTGAGAATATAGGTGTTTAACATTGCCATCTGCTGTTATTTGAAAAATCGATTCATATATTCT
>NW_026682254.1:0-8076 GCF_028640845.1 Ahaetulla prasina | reverse complement strand
TTTACAGTATTTTAATTTCCAAACCTGGATTCCTCTGTGACAATGTTGATGGTCTAAATACCAGACTGGCATTCAATGTACCCAGTCTGGTACACTGAACAACAAACAAACAGCATCTCTATACAATTCCAAAAGTCATAATGAATACATATCACCAACCATTTTTGATAATAGAGTCCTTCTTTTTAACTGCATGTTAACTTTGAGAAGTGTTAAGTACATTAATGAACCTTGTAAAATTCTGTGGTACATTTTTAGAACATTTGCTATCAAAAAGTAGTAAGGTGGTGTTTTTTTTTTTTTGAAAGACATAGACTTTTGTCAAGAGAATGTACTGTTAATGTAAAACAATCTCAGACAGGGATATAAAAAATGGTTTTTCTCCACATTCTCCTCTGAAGCTTGAACGTTTGGTTTTATCATATAATTGAAAGGCTGATGGAAAGCTGTCTTGTCCTGTTGTATAACAGAAGTAATATATACATCATTACACTGTTTTATCTATCCTGGGAGTTTATGACAAGCTTTTCAAGGCAATGATTTCCAATGGGATTTTATTAACAGTTCTGTACTTGCTGCTTTGTTACCATGTATTCCATATGTACAGAAAATATTCAGGTATAAAACTGGATAATCTATATCCCTTTGGAATCAAAAGTCACTTTGACATAATATTTTCCCTAGATTACAATAATCCAAGCGAGAGAAGGTGCATGAGTGACTGTGCACAAGGCATCCCGATCAAGGCAGGGCACAACTGCGAACCAGGCGGACCTGGTGGAAGGCCCCTGGAGGCCGGCCGTCAAATGATCTTCAAACGACAGCCGCTCATCCAGGAGGACACCTAAGTTGCGCACCTATCCTTTGGGCCAATAGTGAGGTGTCAGTCTGCTGCATGTATGGATTGGAGGGTTTGAAATGGCTAATGTTGCAGCTGCGGTCTGGCTCAGCACGACCAAGGACCGAAGCCAGACCGCAGCTGCAACGCCATCAAACCCTCAATCCAGCAGTGACACCCACTATGAAGATGTGCACGACCACAAAGCCAAACAACAGCTATGCAGCTCACCAGCTCAAATCCTCTGCGACACAGACTAAACTGAGCACAACAAGCCCCACCCAAACAGGACACACCCCAGCCAATCAGAGCACAAAAAAACCCCATCCAATCAGAGCAACTCCCACCCAATCAGTTCAAACCCCACTAGCAGTTAAAGGAAGAAACAGCTGCGATCACACATTGCTCCCAGAAGCGAAGCTGAAGCCTGAAGATGGCCGAATGAGACTGCAACATCGCCAAGACATTTAATTTTACGGGAGAAACCGAACAACCAAAGACTACACACACACACACACACACACACACACACACACACACATATATGTCTTTGGTTATTGGGTTTCTCCGTAAAATTGGAAGTGTCAGTGACGTTACAAGTCTCATTCGTCATCTTCAGGCTTCAGCGTGCTGGGAGCAATGTGATCGCAGCTGTTTCTTCCTTTTAACTCCTAGTGGGGTTTGAACTGATTGGGTGAGCCTGTGCTCTGATTGGATGGGGGTTTTTTTGTGCTCTGATTGGCTGGGGGTGTGTCCTGTTTGGGTGTGCTTTCTGGGTGGATGTGTGGTGGTGACATCCTGTGTGGACCTCGTGAGTGTGGGTCTGGTGTCATTCCTCGTGTTAGGGACACGTTTGTCAATAAGGGCAGGTTTCCAAATGGCTGGTAGGCGGGAGGTATCATCTCGTTTGTTCATGCTGTGCCCCACCACATACATTGGACAAACCAACAGAAGAATAAGTGCACGCATTGAAGAACACAAGAACTCATTCAAAAAAGAGGAACCAACTTCTTCCCTGGTCCAACACTTTAAAGTCACAGGACACGATATTGACTTTAAAAAGACCAGAACTATCGCCAAAACTGAACACTTTAACAACAGAATAATCAGAGAAGCCATTGAGATAGAAAACGCCACAGCATGAACAAGCGAGATGATACCTCCGCCTACCAGCCATTTGAAACCTGCCTTATTGACAAACGTGTCCCTAACACGAGGAATGACACCAGACCCACACTCACGAGGTCACACAGGATGTCACCACCACACATCACCCAGAAAGCACACCCAAACCCACACTGATCAGGAAGCACGACCAAGGACCAGAAGCCAGACCGCAGCTGCAACATTAGCCACTTCAAACCCTCCAATCCATACATACAGCAGACTGACCCACTCGAAGATGTAGCACCACAGACACGAAGCCAAACAGCAGCAGTGCAGCTCACCAGCTCAAATCCCCTGCAGCACAGATTAGACTGAGCACAACAAGCCCCCACCAACACAGGACACACCCCAGCCAATCAGAGCACAGAAAACCCCATCCAATCAGAGCACAATGGCTCCCACCCAATCAGTTCAAACCCCACTAGCAGTTAAAGGAAGAAACAGCTGCGATCACACATTGCTCCCAGAAGCACGAAGCTGAAGCCTGAAGATGACGAATGAGACTTAAACACGTCGCCAAGACACTTCCAATTTTACACGGGAGAAAACCCGAACAACCAAAGACCTATATATATATATATATATATATATATATATATATCATGACATGATGTGTCTATCTTGCAAACAATTTATATCAAGATGAACCCTCCCCCCAAAATATGTAATCATAAATTGTAATTCCATGTGTAGCCTTTAAAAGAACAACTGTGTTGTTCTAAAAACTTTCTTCCTACACATTTAAGGTTTTTTTAGGTTCAGTCTCTTACATGTTTGTTCAAGTATAAATTGTTTCTGTCACAGTCTAAGTTTCAAACAACTGTAGATGATCAGAGATGAAGTAGAAAAAGTCTGCTTTATAATCCATATAAACCTGGCAAAAGGGGTGCCTTGATCATGATCCTGAATCTAAGGAGAGAATCAGTCTGATTGAGGTACAATATACATTTATTGTATATAATGTACATCTTATATACACCTTTCTATGAGAAGCCAGGAATTTCATCAACTCCAGGATATGCTGATTGAAGCACAATAGCATGAAGCCACAGGAAAGGATATGTATTCCCCATCAGGCTATAGAGTAAAACATTCAAAGCTGGAGGAAGTTTAGGAAAACTTTAAACAAACTATATTAGAGAATAAAAGCAGGAAATCTCTTAATATGTCTCAATATGGGGAGGGAGGGGTAATCCAGGCCAAATTTATTTATTTATTTATTATTTAAATTTTTATACCGCCCTTCTCTAAGGACTTAGTATAAATAAACATAGATATCGAAAGATTTTAAAATACAATATTCAATTAAAAATCTAATTCCATAATGCTGTGTACAGTCTTAAAATAGTCTTTTATTGCCATACCCAGTGTGGATATTTATTTTAGGAGCGAACTATCATTCCTGTACAACTGCAAACAGTTGCTAAGTAAGGAAAAGAAAATAATGTGGAAGCTAAAGATAAAAGTAGAAATGGAGATATTACAGAAAAGGATAAGAAACATTGATCTTCTGGTATATTGTTTAGTATGTTATTATCTTCCTATGGATGATAATGCTACCTTGAATGTGTATCTGTTCAAAACAGAGGACTGGACATTCATGTTATATAGTGCATTGACATGCATAATTAGTAACAAGTAAATTTTTATACGTGGCAATTTCTATTCACAGTGGCTTGAATAGATTAGCTCTGTTTCTGTGTGGGTGAAGTTTTTATATAATTAAAAGATAAATAAAAACAAATGTATATAGAAAAGTAGAAAAAATAAAGATTTTAAAAAGTGCTAGAAAAGATAAAGAGGGAAAAGGGAAAAAGAAAAATTAAAGAAGTAGCTTCAGATCTTCTTTATAGCAGTTCCAAACTTTTATCATTTAATTAATTTTAACATTTCTTTTTTTTTTCAGGTGATCTTGCACGCATCTATTTTATATTAGCAGTGAAATTTACTTATTCTTAAATATATTTTAAGATCTTTTACTAGTGAGTCAATAGTAGTGATACCTTTATTTAAAAGGAAATGGGTACATGGATTGTATACATGGAAATAATGTGATGATATTTAACCAAATTTTTATTCTTCAGATAGTGGTAGAAATAACTATGGTAATACTTAGAAAGCTTAAAACACTGAATAAGACACAGAGAATGTATCTTATTCAGTGGAAAAATATTAAGAAAGAAACTTCCAAATTTTCATTCTGTATCTCTTCAAATTAAATTAAGGGCTATTTTTCAAAATATGGCTACCACATAGTAATGCTTCACATGTTCCCTGTGTGTTGAAAGGATATAAGGGTATGCCTACTTGTTTTTCTCCCTATAATAATGAGTGCAATTATCATGTATGATCAACTTCTGAAGCAATTCTCTATGTGCCTGAAGCGATCATGCAAACAGGATTTGTCGTAGATTCCTCCTGGATCCAAGACATCAACCATTCAAAATATGGTAGCAGTGATGTGAATCTCTGAAGTAGTTAGAAGTTAGGAAAGTGAATTTAATTTTTAAACAGTAAGGACACTTCCTTCAATAGTTGTGATGAGGGTTCTATAAATAATCGTATCTTATTTGTAATCAGTCTCTATCACCTATTCGTTCGTTTTTTACCTAAGATGGCGCCGACGAAGGCTGCCTCGGTGAAATGCTCTCTAATTGTTTCTTTATTTCTAATTGTTCTCTGTGACTCACTACGGATTTCCTACTCACGAGACCATCTGCTAAAAATTAAGGAACATTTCTTTAAGGAGCAGCTTTCTTTAATCTCACCCCCGCCTGTCTTTACAAACACGGAGGAGATTCTAACACAGGAGGAGGCAATTCCACGGAGCCATGGATTACTAAAAAACCAAGAAGCGAAGGAAGCGAGGTAAGCGATCTGGGATCTTAATCAAGCTAAGAACTCGCAAAAACTCCTCTGCCTTCAATTTTCCTAACAAATATCGCTCACTTGCAAATAAGATGGATGAAATACTCCTCTTAAACAAATACTATTCTGATTTTCGCAATTCAGCAGTCCTATGCTTCTCTGAAACCTGGTTAAATGAATCAATTGAAAATAGCAGCCTGAACATTCCAGGATTTCAAATTGAACGATCAGACAGGATTCCAGAAACATCTGGTAAAAGAAAGGAGGAGGCTTATGCCTATATATTAATTCAACCTGGTGTCAAGATTTTAACATAATTTACAAATTCTGTGACAACAATTTAGAGACTCTAATTATCAACTGCAAACCTTACTATTAGCCTCGTGAATTTTCCTCATTTCTTCTAATTGCTGTTTATGTCCCACCACAAGCCTGTGTAAACAGGCATTACGAACTCTAGCTGACCAAATCATGGGCTGAAGCCAAACACCCTGATTCACTGGCCATTGTTTTGGGAGATCTAAACAAGGCAAACTTAAGGAAAGAACTACCAAAATACTTTCAGCATGTCAATTGTCCCACCAGAGGCAAGAATACTCTAGACCACTGCTACACAACACTAAAGATGCCTATCGGTCTTTACCACGTGCAGCTGTAGGACACTCTGATCATTGCATGATTCACCTTGTACCTGCTTACAGGCAAAGACTTAAAGCCATAAAACCAATAATTAAATCAGTGAAAACCTGGACGGAGGAATCAGAATTAAAGCTACAGGCATGTTTTGACTGCACTGATTGGAATATTTTTAAAGACACCTCTGCAGACCTGGATGAACTCACAGATACTGTAACATCATATGTCAGCTTCTGTGACGACCTATGTACCTACAAGGAACTTGCGAATACACAGTAATAACAAACCTTGGTTTACACCTAAACTTAAGCAGCTCGACATTCCAAAGAGGAAGCCTACAGAAAAGGTGATAAAATGCTGTACAATCAGGCCAGAAATGCACTAACAAGGAGATAAGAGCAGCAAAAGAAGCTACTCTGAAAAGCTAAAGAATCAATTTTCAGCAAATGAACCAGCAAACATGTGGAAAACTCTTAAAAATATCACCGGCTATGGCAAACCTCCTTCCCAGGCTGAAGGTAATCAACAACTGGCAGATGACCTGAATGAGTTTTACTGCAGGTTTGAAAGGAAACTACAGCCACCTATCTCCACAACCCCATCTCAGACACACCAACAACAAGCCTCCTACAACTGACCCCATTTCATTGGGTCCACAACCCCTAGTGATCACAGAAAAGGAAGTGCAGGACCTATTTCACAGACAAAAGCCAGGAAAAGCTCCAGGCCCAGACAAGATAACTCCTTCTTGCTTAAAAGTCTGTGCTGACCAATTGGCCCCATCTTCACCCATATTTTCAATAAATCACTAGAGATGTGTTATGTTCCTTCTTGCTTCAAACGCTCTACCATCATCCCAGTGCGAAGAAGCCCACCATCAAGGAACTGAATGACTACAGACCAGTTGCTCTAACATCTGTAGTCATGAAAACCTTTGAAAGGCTAGTGCTTTCCTACCTGAAAACCATCACGAATCCGCTGTTAGACCCCTTGCAATTTGCATACCGAGCAAATAGATCAACAGATGATGCTGTTAATATGGCTCTGCACTACATCCTACAACATCTTGAGTCTCCAAAGACCTATGCAAGGGTCCTTTTGTAGACTTTAGTTCAGCATTCAATACCATCATTCCAGACATTCTTCTAACTAAGCTAAACCAGCTACAGGTACGGAACAGACTTGTAAGTGGATCACAAGCTTCCTAACAAACAGGAAGCAGCAGGTGAAGCTAAGCAAGATCACATCAAATACCTGTACAATTAGCACAGGGGCCCCAAGGCTGTGTGCTCTCCCACTTCTCTTCTCTCTGTATACCAATGACTGCATCTCCAATGATCCATTTGTTAAGCTACTGAAGTTCGCAGATGACACAACAGTGATTGGTCTCATTCGAGACAATGACGAATCCGCATATAGGCGAGAGGTCGAGCGACTAGCCTTGTGGTGCAACCAAAACAATCTGGAACTGAACACACTCAAAACCGTAGAAATGGTGGTAGACTTTAGGAAAAACCCTTCCATACTTCCACCTCTCACAATACTTGACAACACAGTATCAACAGTAGAAACCTTCAAATTTCTGGGTTCTATCATATCGCAAGATCTCAAAAGGACAGCCAACATCAAAACATCATTAAAAAGGACAACAAAGAATGTTCTTTCTGCGCCAACTCAGTAAGCTCAAACTGCCCAAGGAGCTGCTGATCCAATTCTACAGAGGAATTATTGAGTCTGTCATTTGCACCTCTATAACTGTCTGGTTCGGTTCTGCAACCCAACAAGAAAAACACAGACTTCAGAGGATAATTAGAACTGCATGAAAAATAATTGCTACCAACTTGCCTTTCATTGAGGACCTGTATACTGCACAAATCAAGAAGAGGGCCGTGAAAATATTTGCAGATCCCTCGCATCCTGGACATAAACTGTTTCAACTCCTACCCTCAAAACGACGCTATAGAGCACTGCACACCAGAACAACTAGACACAAGAACAGTTTTTTCCCGAAGGCCATCACTCTGCTAAACAAATAATTCCCTCAACACTGTCAGACTATTTACTGAATCTGCACTACTATTAATCGTTTCATAGTTCCCATCACTAATCTCTTTCCACTTATGACTGTATGACTATAACTTGTTGCTGGCAATCCTTATGATTTATATTGATATATTGACCATCAATTGTGTTGTAAATGTTGTACCTTGATGAACGTATCTTTTCTTTTATGTACACTGAGAGCATATGCACCAAGACAAATTCCTTGTGTGTCCAATCACACTTGGCCAATAAATTCTATTCTATTCTATTCTAGAAAATATTTGTTGAAGAAGGAAGAAATAGTTGTGCCATACCTTTTGGTTAGAAATGGTAACATTGCCTGGAATCATCTTAAATCAGACATTTAAAATTGAGGGATCTGATGGAGTGGAGCAAATGTATTTATAGCTTAATATATTGTAGTATGATAAATTTGGTTTGTCAGCTGAGGCTGTGTAGTTACACACAACCTAATACTGGATTAAATGGTTGATATTATATTCTAATGAATTACCTTTTTAGCC
>NW_026682253.1:0-27353 GCF_028640845.1 Ahaetulla prasina | reverse complement strand
TTAAAACCAGTGTTCGCAACAATCGCAATACACAAGCTGTGTTTTTCAAAGCGCCTCCTGGTCTGTCTCTTCTGACCACCCAGCTGTTTATGACAGGATTTGGACCCTTTTACAGTATGTGAAACTGGAGGGAAAAAAATTAAATAAAGAAAAATCAGAGGTTACCTCCATTCTTTTAAAATTGATTTTTAACCACTTTTCCATCTTACTATAGCTTACCCCTTTTTGTGTCATTGTCGACGCCAAATGTGGTCAAACCTTTTCATTTTGTCTTTTTATTACTGGTCTAATGATAAATCCCTGCCTTAAATTCTCCAAAGGGCTTAAGCTTCCTAGTCACATCTCTTGAATTTCTTACTCAATCCCAACGTAAAAATGTTTTTTTCCTCATTATAGTTTATTTATTTATTTATTTATTTATTTATTAATCGTATTTATATAGGTGTGGCAGTGGAAGGATACTGTAAAATCTCCATTCCCTCCCATTCCAGGGAAGGTTACTGCTTCCATTTCCTCCCGATCAGCTGGGACTCGGGAGGCAGAGAATAGATCGGGGACAGTCAGAATTTTTACTACCGGTTCTCTGAACTACTCAAAATTTCCACTACCGATTCTCTAGAACTGGTTTAGAACCTGCTGAAACCCACCTCTGATGAAAGTGTATATATATGTAAATGAATATTAATGATACTCACATTCCTAAGTATAAGGTTTTATTTTAACCCAAGGTAGCAATCTCAGTTCAGAACAGGGCAGGTTTGTTCAATTGTAACAAAGGTCTTTCCTTATCTCCTGTCCTCTGTATCGCCAGAACCCATAAGCCTTGCCTGCACTTTGGAAATTGAGACATTTATTTATTTATTTATTTATTTATTTATTCATTCATTCATTCATCCATCCATCCATCCATCCATCCATCCATCCATCCTTCCATTCAATTTATATCACTGCAGTAATTCAATTAATCCCTGACTTGGTTTCTGCTCTGCTCCTGCCCCAGAGGAAGTGCCAGGAAGGCAGTTCTGCAAAGTTCTTCTGGATCTGAACAGCACATGGCTTCCCATTACAGGTAGTACTCAATTTACAACCATTTTATGAGAAGAGTACTTCACTCCTCTACTCACAGTAGAATCCCTTATGCCACCAGACTTGAAATTTTGGGCTTGGACAATCTGGAGCTGCGCCGCCTGCGGTCTCATCTAAGCATAGTACACAAAATTGTCTGCTACAATGACTTACCTGTCAACGACTTCTTCAGCTTCAACCTCAATAATATACAGGCAAACAATCAATACAAACTCAAGGTAAACCGCTCCACATTTGACTGCAGAAAATACGACTTCAGCAACAGAGTGGTCAATGCCTGGAATTCTCTAACTGACTCCGTTGTTACATCCTCAAACCCTCACAGCTTCAACCTTAAACTGTCTACCATGGACTTCACCCAGTGGTGGAGTTCAGCCAGTTCACACCACTTCGGGAGAATCGTTTGTTAACTTTCTGAGCAGTTTGGTGAACTGGTTGTTGGAAGAAATCTTTAGGGCAGGGAACCGGTTGTTAAATTATTTGAATCCCATCACTGACTTCACCCCATTCCTAAGAGGTCCGTAAAGGGGGTATGCATAAGCGCACCAGGGTGTCTACCGTTCCTGTCCTACTGTCCCCATTTATTTGTATTCATTTCCTTCGTTCATGTCCATGTTCATATTCATACCTGCTATTTTGTACACGTTTGACAAATAAATAAATAATAAATAAATAAACAATAGGGACTTGACTTTCCATCACAAAATACTGTATGTGCGAGGAGAACCTTTACCTTTACCTTTAGCTGAAAAAATCTGAAAAACCAGCCACCCTGTGGCTACATGGCACAGCCTTAAAAGAATTAGTGTGGATGAAAAAACTATTCTTTGACTACAGGTGTGGGAGGGAAGTCCCTGAATGCAGGATATGGGACAAGATGGGAGTTCCCACTACTGCTAGTCCTCAGCTTATGACTGTTTGTTTAGCAACTCTTTGAAAGTACAACACTGCTGAAAAGAGCGATTTGTGACTACTCCTCACACTTACAGCCATTATAGTGTCCCCATGGTCACTTGATCGCCATTTGGGACCTTCTTGCTGGCTTCCGACAAGCAAAGGCAATGGGGGAAGCTGGAATCCCTTTATGACCCCATGATTTTGCTTAACAATTATGGTTATTCACTTAATGGCTGCAGCAAAAAATATATATATCTTCAAATCGGGCATGACTCACTTAACAATTGCATTATTTTGTGATGGAAAGTCAAGTCCCTATTGTTTATTTATTTATTATTTATTTATTTGTCAATACCGTGTAAACAAGGAAGGATTTTATAGATAGACCTGATTTATTTTAAATCCAAAAATTTATACACACCTTTGTTTTGGTTGCCCTTTCTTTCATTCTTTTCCTCAATAATACCTCTTCAAGCTATGCACTGAATATAGATCAAGATTTTAAAGAACGCACATTTATTGTCTCCTTGCAACCAATTATTATTCGATCTTTGAACAGAACATTTTGCAGTAATAATAATACTCCCTCTTCCTTTTTGCTAACCAAGTTCATATACCTGTGTTCACACTGTTAGAAGATATGACTATAAATCAATGGAGACACAGAAACCTTGATGCACAGTTGTTGAAAGAAAGATAGTGAAGCCAACATAACATATATTAGGTTTAGTGACCACAGTGTTATCTTTATTGAAGAAAAGTTTTACTTCACTAAGTTAGGTTACTAATGAATGTCTAACAAAGGTTCTGTAAAAAGTAATCATTTTTAGATGAGGGGTTTGTCATCCTTTTTCTTGGACAGGCTGATACACTGGGAATTCTTTAAATGTCCATTTTTCTAAAGGAGAGAGACACCAAGAGCGAAAAAGAGAGACTCTGAGCTCCACATACAGCTTTAATGACCTGTAAAGTAAAGGAACTCCACATGCTGTAAGGTTCAATTGAATGTATTGCTAGGAATGTAGGAATGCAACAGTAGGACTGTATTCACCTCAAGAGTTGCACTCTTTGTTATGGCAGCATGAGAAGCGTCCATAGAGATCAGAGCCATAAGTAAGCTCTTGCTTTGTTCTCCTCTTTGTATTTTGCTTTTATTTCTGTCTTTTGACCTCTAGGAGGGTCACTCTGTACTCAACATAATCTGTGGCTGCAAAGTGCTTTGTGGTGATTTCTACAAAGCTTTCTATGTAGTTGTGCAGATATGGAACCTAGCAGTGACACATGGCTTGTACAATATAGCATTTTCAGCCCCCAATTCTATTGCACCGCAAGGAAAAAGAAAAAAGGGAAAATATCAGTGCTTTTGCTTACATTTTCAATATTTGGGTCATCAACTTGAACAGTTTAGAAAGAGAATTAGATAAACTAATAACGGAAAAAGCTATCAATGGCTAGTAGGATGGCAATATCTTGCCTCCAGTAATAGAACAGTATGGGTCTCACTATCTGTTGCTGAGAAACATGAGTGAAAGGGTGCTATTTTACGCCTGTCCTACTTGTGGGCTTCCAGAAGTAACTATTTGGCCACAGAAGCATCCATTTGGAACCAAATACCGGACTAGATAGGCCTTGGTCTGATTCAGCATGCTTCTTTTTATATTCTTACCTTCTGCCACTATGCTTCAAAGTATGTATTACTGCCAAGCTAGACATCCAGGAAGCTGACATATTCTGTCTCTTGGCTCTATGCTTTCCATTAAACATTAATTTTATTGATTTTTGTTTGTATGTCACCTTTAATCCAATGAGTTCAAACAGAAACTAGAAGTTTCATATATTCCTCATGCTCTTTCCCATAATATTTAGCATCTTTTACTCCATATAATAACATTGTCAAATTGTGAGCTCTCCACCCCACCCGCTCATGATGAGACCTCTGCTCCAGATAACTAGATGCCGTGGGCCTCCAATTTTCTGTCAAAATAAAAGAGGAAAACTCAGTGCAATGATAGCAGAATAGCATAAACTTAGAGAGAAAAGCACAAAATTCATGATGGATATATCCATTTTAGCAAAAACACTGTTTCAGAGATAATGCTAGCCTCAAAGCTATGCTTTATTGTCACCATTTCAATATGATAAACCAATCTTAGCCAGATGTGCTGGGATTGTAATTCCCAGAATACTTAACCATCATGGTCACATATATCTGGAGGGTGCAAGTTTGAGAAAGTTGGACTAAGATACAATTTGGCCGCAGTTAAGCTGGTTAATGGAACCTGGATTTTTTTTTTTGTATCGCCAAGTTTTGTTCACTAAACAATATTAGCTATTTGATTAAAATCAATATCTTTCACTTTTTTTAAATACAGTGTTTATATTATGAATGGGTAGGTCCAATCCACTGTTTACTATGCCAATCATTTTCCCATCAGGGATGGAAAATTTCATGTAGTAAAGTATCATCTGAGGAATCTACACAATTTCAGCTTCCTTTGACAAACCCAGTTTTTAGAACTTATTGTATATGTGTTGGCTTCAGATGTGGGCATATGTTAAACCCTTCATTGTATCACACAGTTCCATATGGATTTCATCACCACACTTACATACGGAAAAAGAAATTAAAAAAAAACACTTCCAAAGATCATGTGCCAATTTTCCCTTTGTGATTTTTTTGAAGCACCCAAGAGTCATTTATGAATATTTTTACATGTTGCTCATACATTTCATTGCATGTAAATGTAATTGTACTGCAGCAAATCTTCAGAGACAGGACAAAAACTGGAGACTATTAAGATAAAAAGACTTTTTTAAAAATTCTGCCCTGTTCTCAAACACAGGAGAATCCACTTAAATTTACTGGCTGTGGCAGTTTAGCTTACTTTTTTTCCTTTCTTGGCGCTATTCAATTTCTTATTCTGTAAATGGGCCTGATATTATCCCTCAGATGTGCAATAATAAACCATTTTTTCCATAAATATTAGCTTTAATGCAGTCGGTTCTGACCTGTTCTGGAGAACTAGTAGCAGAAATTTTGAGTAGTTCAGAGAACTGGCAAATACCACCTCTGACTGGCCCCGCTCCCATCTATTAGCTGCCTTCCGAGTCCCAGCTGATCAAGTCCCAGCTGATTGGCTGGGTCTTCTTTTGTTGTTCTGCACACAGAGCTGGAAAGCAGGTTAGTGGGGTGGGGAGGGAATGGAGATTTTACAGTATTCTTCCCTTCCCCTGGAGTGGGGTGAGGTGGAAATGGAGATTTTACAGTATCCTTCCCCTGGAGTGGGGTGGAAATTGAGATTTTACAGTACCCTTCCCTTGCCATGCCCACCAAGCGATGCCAACAGAACCGGTAGGAAACAATTTTGAATCCCACCACTGCTTTAATGGCTGGGATTGATAGAACCTGGATTGCCTTTTCCTGATCTAAAATATCAGGCCTAAACTATGATATCAGACTATAGGTAGTCCTTGACTTACAACCATAATTGAGCCCCAAATTTCTGTTGCTAAACAAGACTTGTTAAGTGAATTTTGTCCCATTTAATGACTTTCTTGCCACCAATAAGTGAATCATTACAACTGCTAAGTTAGTAACACAGTTGTTAAGTGAATCTGGCTTTCCCATTGACTATGCTGGTCAGAAGTGGCAAAAGTTAATCAAATGACACTGCAATCATCATAAATATGACTCATTTGCCAAGATCTGGATTTTGGTCATGTGACCATGGAGATGCTGCAACAGTCATGTGACAAATGATCATAAGTCACATTTTTAATGCCATTGTAACTTTCAATGGTCACAAAACAAACGGTTGTAAGTCAATGACTTTGTAGTTCAGGTATTCACCAATTCTTTCAATACAACTACTATATAAATAAACTAAAATTGCACATGCACATTAAATGTTAACTTGGACTGGTAAATATAATACCATGCAAATTTATAGATAATGAAGGACATTTTCATTAAATGTAAAAATTTACACTGTTAATATTAATGTCTTTAAACAATCTTGTCTTATGAGACATCCGTGTAAAGTTTTATATTCATAATTTTGGTGATAGGTACTCAAGAATTAAAAGCCTTCATTTTTTTATAGAGCAAATGCGACATCCAAAACTTATAAAGTATGATTTTTCCCCAAATTTTTTCCTTTTAATTTCAGTCCTTTGTCCTAGAATGAAAAATCAATATTTCCTATGATATTTATATAAAATGTAAATATGTAAAATATAAAGAATTCATTTTTCTACCTATAAAAAAAGAAAGCAGCTTATATTTCTTAAATATTTAACTCATGATTGTTTCTTAGTCCCAATAAGCAAGCCTATATGTGTGTGTGTGTGTGTGTGTGTGTGTGTTTCTATTTGTACTGTATAATAGTATGCAACACAAATAATGTACAGACAGGTCTACTGTACATAAGCCAAGGCTTACAAGTATCCTAAGTGCTGTGTGCTACATAAGCAATAATCTGTTAGTTATGGAAGGTTTAATTAGGTTTAGCCTCTCATTGTACTTGCAAAGCTTAGAGGTTCATGCAGTTTATCTCTAATTGCAGTTGAAATATCTGTATTAAGAACACTTCTCACCCAAAGAAAAGGACATTTCACCAAGTTTTTAAAATAATTCCAGGAACAAGTTACTGCTATGGTTTCAAAATCGCAGTTGTCAGATCTCATGTCATGTCACAGCTGGAATGGTGGAGAAGCCTTAGAACAATAGAATAATCTTAGCAGCTAGATGGTGGGAGGGCATGGAAAGTTTGCTATTTTTGAGTACCAGGAGAAACAGGTTCTTCCCACTTATAAAAGAACAGAAAATCATTACCGTATTTTTCAATGTATAAGACATATTTTTTCCCCTTCCCAAAAGTGGGTGGAAATGTCTGTACGTCTTTTGCAGCAAATGTTGCTGAAGCCCCGCCCACCTGCCGGCCCCCATCCTTTGCCCTCTGCCTCCCAGCAAATTGCCTCCTTGCAGAAAACAGCAAACAGCCCGGTCAGCTTCAGCACAGCTGATTTAGCACGAGCAGCTAATTGGCAGTTGGGTCTTCCTCCCAAAATATCACCTCTCAGCTATTCCAGGCCCTGGAGATTCCCCCCCCCCATTGCCGTCCATTGCTGCCACCGCCTATCGCTACCCCTGTCCGCCCCATTTTCAGCCTCCACGTGCCCTGTTTTCAGCCTCTGCGCACCCCATTATTGGCCCAATCCAGGCAGCAAGGATCACTGTCACCACCTATCCCCATCACCTGGAATGGGCCAAAAATGGGACATGCAGAGGGCGAAAACGAGGTACTCAGAGGCGCCAATATGCAGCAGAGGCAATGGGCGGCAACGGTGGCAACGAGCGGTGGCAATCTCCGCAGCCTGGAACAGCTGTATTCCAGGAGACAGATCCAACTGCCAATCAAGCTGCTCGTGCTAAATCAGTCTGTGCTGAAGGTGATCAGGCTGTTTGCTATTTGCTGCAAGAAGACAAATTGCTGGGAGGCAGAGGTAATTTTTTTTCTTGTTTTCCCCCCAAAAAGCTAGGTGAGTCTTATAGTCCAGAATGTCTTATAGTCCAAAAAATATGGTACTTTTTACCATTACAAACTTATAAAACTAAGACCAAACAGGAACTCACAATTGCTTTCCTGGAACAGTAAAATTTCTGGCCTGTGTTCAATAACCAGCCTGGCTGTGATAACTACTACCCTTCATCTTTAGGAAAAGAGAAAGTAGTGAGACCCACAAATTCTTCAGGAAGGCCTAGAATCTGGGACTGATGCCTCTATTTGGAACATCATGGTAAGAGAGACCCACCCCTTCTGCCCCAAACTACAGTTTCTTTGTGCCATAATTCAACCACATGGCTTGGATCACAATGCTACTTTCTAGACCAGGAGTGTCAAACTCAAGGCCCGCAGGCCAGATCCAGCCTGCGATGTGGTCGGATCTGGCCCGCACAGCCATCCTGGAAATGGTAAGGGGCTGGCCCACATCATTTCAGCCTGGCCCATCCCATCCTGGCGGGCATGAATGTGCACAGGAGGAAGTGGGTGCACCCACACACAGGCCCAGCCCAATTCTGGCAGGCCTGCTCATTCAGCCACCCCAAACACGTCCTTCCCCCCCTGGCCCCCAGAAGACAACTACAATGCTGGTCTGGCCCTCACGCTGTAAAAGAAAACCTTCTCGTGAGTTCAATCAAACTTCTCGAACTCGCGAGAAGGTTTTCTTTTACAGCGTGTTTTCCTAGACACAACGGTGAGGAATGCGACAGAGCTGGAAAGGTAAGACGCACATCTCACTCCTCATCCACCCTACCTGCCACCCCCAAATTGCATCCCTAAAGGGGGCAGGTGGCTACAAGGGCAGGAGCCCTGTCATGGAGGGCATTTTATTTTATTTAATCATGAGGGAGCCACATCTCACTCCACAGCTCGGCTAAAAACATATAAATACAGATTAAGATCACTTGCCAAATTAAATGAATAGAATGGTAAAATCAAGAAACTGTGCCATTGGGGTGGGAAGGTTCTATATGTTGGCGCCACTGCAAAAGTACAGGGAGGGAGGGATGTGTTTCACCCCACCCCTTCACCCCTCACCTCCGGCCTCAACTCATTTTGGTTACACGGCAAGCAACCAGAGGAAATGGCGGGACTGGCTGTGCATGTGTGTAAGTAGTTGGTGAGGGGCTTATTTTATGGGGTGACTTATATTATCACATGCGCTGAAAAGCCCGATTGGGCTTATTGTCCGGACATGTCTTATTTTCAGGGAAACACGGTACTAGAACCTGCTTCACTTTCACAATCTCAAACTTGTTTTGAGAAAATAGCATCATCTTTTGGTACAATTTATGATGGTAAGGGCATCCATAGGAGAAGGGAGAAAAAAGTAAAGACAGTGGATTGCACTGCATAGCACCATCCTAACTTTTTTGATACACACACATCTGTCACATTAATATAATAACTGCATGATCTTAAGGGAGGCTTAAGAACTGAAGAAGCTTCTTGGATGAGAAGCAAAATATCTTCAAGGAAAAACAAAGTCCAGTTGCCTTTTGAAAAAGCACTTTTGAGAAACACACTTTTAGTGGGGTTTTTTCAACATCAATAATAAAAGGCATAAAATGGTCATAATGTAAGTCAGAGAAAAAAACAATGGTAGGCTTTAACTGGACTTCTAGGCCAAAGTGTCTTTCCTGACGTAAGCCAAATAGACACCTGACAGTTGACATTTGACAGATTGGAACATTCATTTTATTTACTTCTGTACCTGAAGACTGTACAGAGAATTATTTCTTATTATTTCTAGAAATGTCAGTAAGATTGCTGTGGTTGAGAGAAACTGGCATAGGGTATACTATACAATTAGAAGTAAAAAAAATGTAAGTATGTTGTATATTACAGTATATAAGAGTGGCTCCAAAGCATACGAAGGCAGGACAAGAAATAATGGATAGAAACTAATCAAGGAGAGAACCAACCTAGAACTTTCCTGGCAGTGAGAACAATTTCTTGACAATGAGAACAAGTGGAATGGCTTGCCTCCAGAAGTTTTGTTTGCTCCAGTGAAGGTTCTTAAGAAGAGATTGGACAGCCATTTTCGTGAAATGATATAGGGATTGGACTAGAGCTTGAGCAGGGATTGGACTAGAAGACCTCCAAGGTCCCTTCCAACTCTATTATTCTGTTATATTCCACACAGCAAACTTTGTTGAAAAAGAGGGAAGTGTCTCCCAAAAAATGGAGTGATTCATGATCTGCTGTCCATAACTTAATATTTTGTGTCATTGTCTTTGGATGCCAAGTCCCTTGCTACATGCCCTTGAACAGAAGGTCAACCCAGAAAAATCCAAATGCAAAAAAAGGAGTCTTTCAATTGAAAAAAATAATCCAGCCCTGGTTTATTTTTTCCTCTTCACAATTTCTCTCTTGACAAGTTGCTCTAGTGCTTTTCACATCTGATTAAATTAGTCACATTGCATTATGTCCTATCAAATCTGACATGATGCAATGGAATGTGAGTAGTGCATATAAAGATGTACTGGCAAGCAATAATATCTGATTTTGATATCTGATTCTTGTTTTTATGTGTGTGATATATTGAGTCTTTGAAATAAATGAATTGTAATTTTGGATTATAAGTGCAATACTTCTAAGGGTTGATAATGCTAATAAAACAAGAGAGATTGCAGGAGCTCTGCACAACCCACCTGTGTCATAGTAACAATTGCAACAATCTTAGGTTTTCTGAAGACTTCAGCTTTCATTAATGAGAACTGTTTTTATATTTTGTGACAGCCAATTAAATTAACCTGGATATTTATGTATCAGAAATCAAAGAGCACAATTATTATATAATATTTCAATTGAACTCAATTGAGGAAGAACTTGGTTTTCAAAGACTTTATTAAGGATACATTGTACGCCTCAATAAGTGGCAAGATACTGATGACCTTGGCTAATCTCTGAAAGCCAAGGAAGAATCATAGCTGATGTTGGGAACAACTGGGTATTACAGAGCTGTTGGCTAGATGGGAAAGTTGAAAGAACATCCTGGAAGAAAAGACAAACTATTCCTAGCACTCTCCTAACCAGTAGGAGTCCACTTGAATCTAGGATATTTTTAGAAACTAGTAGTACCTGATCAATTCTGTCTAGGATCAGAAATTAGCAAAAACAGATCTGTTTGAAAGGTCACTAAAGAATATTGTTGCTGGAGGCTAGATTGGGATATCAGAAAGCATTCCAAAAGACAACTGTGACAGACCACTTCTAGACTGCTCCCAATATGATTACACAGCTGGAGTCAATTTCAACTTGAGGGCCACTTCAGCTTTTTCTTTAATTTTATAGAGTTAAGATTGAAAATTACAATAACCAGGAAAGAAAAAAATTATTTAATTGAAAGAAAAACTATTAAATTGCTAATACTCTGTTCAACCAATAAATATCTCTATCTGCAGAAAATGAAGCTAGAAAAGGACACTAACAAGAAGGTTCATTTGTATATCTAATTTATAAATGAACCAAATACCACTTAATTAGTCCTCCTTTGGTCCTCAGGATTCTTTTTTTCTTTTCCAAATATTGTAGGTCTGGAATTTATCATCCCAATCTGAGGCAACTGATCATAATTACCCCGTAACAAAAATTCAAATAAAAATTCATAAAAGAAAATCATGACACCACTGTGCTGTTAGGAAATTATGGGATTTGCAGCCATCCACCTGGAAAGCATCAGTATGGGGGCTGCTGTTTTATGTAGTATCGAAACAGGAATGGGCAACCTGTGGAATCCAGATGTTACTAAATAGAATTCCTAGGAACCTTCAGCACTGGCCAGCCTTCCTAGAACATCTGGTTATGAAAGTTCAACAAGATCTGGACTGTTACGGATTGTCCACTCCATTTTAGCAGATTGTATGCAAAATGGCAACTTCATAACTTTTTGTTCTGCAGCTGACTCACTGCAAACTCATTATGGAGAATTTCTTTTTAAGGCTGCCTCAGATGTTTCAGTTTTGCCACACTTTTTATAGAGAAGCCCTTCAATTACCTTGGCTGCCTCTGAGACATTGTGATCATTCTCTCCACCCTGAAATGAAAGCAACCTTCAGACTTCAGAACAATTCATTGTATATCCATAGGCCAGATTCAGTTCACTGTTGCATACTCAAGCGATTGCTGCTAAAAACATTAGAGCTTTTCCTGCCATTTTCCCCAATGTAAGGCAATATTAACTCGGTTTCCAGAAGACTGGATGGCAATTAAACCCCTGCATTTGCCCAGCTATGCTGCCAATGAACTGTCGCATTCTCAGTTGCACTTCTGACTGATGCAGCTCCTGAGACAGAGCCATGAGTCAGAAAGTAAAACTGTCTGTGATCTTCTGAATTTGATGTGAGAGCTGGTGAGGTCTCCTGTGTATATTGAAGAAGCTCAATGGCTTGAATAAATACAAGTAAATTGTATTTCTAATTAGATCATAGAGCATTTAGCATTTCTCTCCTTCTCTCCTTTATCTGAACATCAGTAGGGCCAGAAATATCCAAGAAGGCAAAAGGCAACGCTCCATTTATGTTTGATGTTCATAATTGTTTTTATATAATTTTTCTTAAAACTATTAAACAAGAAGATAAATTTAATATAAAATAATATAAAGTAGGGAAGAAGAAAGAGAAAGCAAAAAGTTCAAGAAAAGAATGAAGTTGAAGAAAAATAGAAAACAAAGAAAAAATATATAGATTAGTAGCTTCCTATATTCAGTACAGTAATTAAAAGTACAATTATATTATAACCTGTCTCTATAAAGTTGCATCCTATTACTCGTCTTTCTATAAACTATCCTGTCTAATCATCAAAACCATAATTCTCTCTTTTTTTTCACACAGAAAGTCCATATGATGCTTCTAGTCCCCAATAACTGTAAATAATAATGTTGTTTTTTCTAATCAAAGAGGTTTATTTATCCATTTTGGCAAAATCTGTCCATGTCACCAATCATTTCTTCATTGTGGCGAATGTTGAATCTTTCCATTTCTGTGAATATGGTAATCTTGCCACAGTAATCATTTACTGAAATAATCTTCCATTGTTTTCTGTTTATCCATTAATCCTAAAAGAATGTATTACATTTGAATCCAAAAACTTGTAGGGTTTTTTTTTACATCTCCACTAAGCATGATAAAACATCCTTTCATATTCTTCACATATATAACATACATTTTGAAGTACATTCATACATTCTACATAATTTTTCAGGCATCATGTACCACCAATACATCATTTCATAAAAATGCTCTTTGCGTTCATAATACAATATAAATTTTAACTCTTTTAAGCACATATTTAAACATCTGTTTAAAAGTTACAAAAGGACTCTTGAACAAGAGTATGGTCTAAATTTCTCTTTTTTTATGTTAATAAAGTCATTATAATTTTTTAAAAAAAGGGACGCAGTGGCTCAGGGGCTAGGACATTGAGCTTGTCGATCGAAAGGTTGGCACTCAGCGGTTCGAATCCCTAGTGCTGGAGTGTAACGGAGTGAGCTCCCATTACTTGTCCCAGCTTCTGCCAACCTAGCAGTTTCGAAAGCACATAAAAATGCAAGTAGAAAAAATAGGGACCACCTTTGGTGGGAAAGTAACAGCGTTCCGTGCGTCTTTGGCATTGAGTCATGCCGGCCACATGACCACAGAGACGTCTTCGGACAGCGCTGGTTCTTCGGCTTTGAAACGGAGATGAGCACCGCCCCCTAGAGTCAGCAACGACTAGCACGTATGTGCGAGAGGAACCTTTACCTTTTAATTTAAAAAAATACAGTCATCAGATGGTAAGCATTATTCAAGGAGAAAGCATGCTATAGCAAAGTATCAAAAGCAAAAAGGTTGCTGAATTCTAAGCATATAGTGTTAATAATCAGCTTAATAATCACACAGAGTAATATGGGAGGCTGTAGGTGTCCCATTACAAGTTATTTAGCAATCTACTGGACAATGCCATTACTTTAAATTAAACCTAAAACAATCTGGTTATCAATCCTTTAAATAATGGCAATCTATCTTGTACTATCTTCGATTCGGAATTAATTAAATATTCTAAATTGTATCCAAAGGACTGTTGTAATAATCTAACTTCTCAAAACATGGGCAGTTCTCATGTCCACACATGCATCTATCAAATGGGCTGCCTCTAAAAGTGTTTCCAAGGTGCAAGCGGGAACCTTTCAGATTACAATCACATTTAAACCAGAACCTGACCCTTAACAATGGCTAAACATATTTACATATTAGATAGTAAGTACAACGATTAAAGAGTAAGATTAGAAACCAGGAGTTTCTGAGTTCTAGGCTGGTTTAGAGTTTAGATACAAACTCAGCTGGATAACAAGATTCATTTAAATGAGGAATCTTTGGTGCATTGTTTAACATTTTCTTTATGGTTTTCTTATCCTACTTCCAAATCTTATTTACAAGGTATCAAGTACAGAAGATTGAACGAAATTTATTTATATTTATTTATTTATTTATTTATTTATTTGTCACAACAGTATATATAGGCATAAGCATGACGTAACTATACAATATACAAGCATATATATGAGTTTGAGTATGTAATAACTATATTAATTGGATATAACAAAAGGAAAACAATAGGATAGGAATGGTAGGCACGTTTGTGCTCTTATGCACGCCCCTTACAGACCTCTTAGGAATGGGGTGAGGTCAATAGTAGATAGTTTCTGGTTAAAGCTTTGGGGATTTTGGGAAGAGACCACAGAGTCTGGTAGTGCATTCCAGGTATTAACAACTCTGTTACTGAAGTCATATTTTCTGCAATCAAGATTGGAGCGGTTCACATTAAGCTTAAATCTATTGTATGCTTGTGTATTGCTGCGATTGAAGCTGAAGTAGTCTTCAACAGGAAGGACATTGTAACAGATGATTCTATGAGTTAAACTCAGGTCATGTCGAAGGCAGCGGAGTTCTAAATTTTCTAAACCCAGGATTTCAAGTCTGGTGGCATAAGGTATTTTGTTGTATTCAGAGGAGTGGAGAACTCTTCTTGTAAAATATTTCTGGACACGCTCAATTGTATTAATGTCTGAAATGAGGTATGGGTTCCAGACAGGTGAGCTGTATTCAAGAATTGCTCTAGCAAATGTTTTATATGCTCTGGTTAGTAGTGTAGTGTTTCTGGAGAAGAAGATACGCAGGATTAAGTTTACAATTCTTAAAGCCTTTTTTGTGATGTAGTTGCAGTGGGCTTTGGCACTTAGATCATTTGATATGAAAACTCCAAGGTCTTTAACGGGGTGGGGGTCATCTACAAGATAATGTCCATCGAGCTTGTATTTAGTGTTCAGATTCTTTTTTCCAATGTGTAAGACAGAGCATTTGCTGGTTGAGATTTGGAGTTGCCAAATTTTTGATCATTCCGACACAAAGTCAAGTTCTTTTTGGAGGGTAGCTGTATTGTTGGTAGTGTTAAATAGTTTAACATCATCGGTGAAGAGAACACAATTACTTGTAATATGGTCACAGAAGTCATTAATGTATAATATGAAGAGTGTTGGTCCAAGAATGCTGCCTTGGGGAACACCGCTATTGACAGGAACAGGATTTGATAGGGCACTGTCTATTTTGACCACTTGTTGTCTGTTTGACAGGAACGCCGTTATCCAATTATGGAGGGGTCCGGAGATGCCGTAGGATTTTAGTTTTAGGAGAAGTTTGTCATGTACCACTGAGTCAAAAGCTTTACAGAAGTCTATGTAAATTGCATCTATTGCTTTGCCCTGATCAAGATTTGTAGTCCATATGTTTTTGCAGTGAAGAAGTTGTAAATTACAGGATAATTTTTTTCTGAAACCAAATTGTTTATTAGAGAGTAGGTTGTTTGTTTCTAGGTGGAGGGTAATGGATTGGTTGATGATTGATTCCATTACTTTGCAGGTGACGCAGCATAAAGAAATTGGTCTGTAATTTTCAACTAGGCTGGGGTCTCCTTTTTTGAAGACAGGGATGATCATTGCTAGTGACCAAAGTTTGGGAAGGGAGCTGGTCATGAAAGCTTTTTCAAAGATTATGCTTAAGGGTTCTGCTATATTAGTGGAAAGCTTTTTTAAGAAGTATGCACATAGACCATCAGGTCCAATAGATAGAGATGGTTTCAGTTTGCGAAGGGCCTTTTCAACATTATCTTCTGTGAAATCTATTTGTGTTAGGTCGTTGTACTCATTGCTGGTATGACTGGGGAATGTTGGGTATGAGCCATTACTGTTAACAAAGACTGAGCCGAAGAATGTGTTAAAGAGGTTTGCTTTAACTGTTTCATCATTATATTCTTTACTGTTAGATCCTTTTAGGGGTGGATGTCGAGTCTTTAAGTTTGTTGTTAACAAAATTACACGATTGGATTTTGTGTGCAGAAGGTCTTCTTCTTGTTTGATGCGGTAATTGATGCTTTCATTCTTTATTTGGTTGCATATATTTTTGTTGCAGTTTCTGAAGTTGGCTTCAGAAGTTTTGTTTCTTCTCCAGAGGGATTTTTTTTTTGGATTGGAGCTTTTTTATTGATAAGGGTAATTTGTTTTTTCTGCTTTTGGTGGTGGTTTGTGGTACGTATAATTTAATGACTCTATTGATTTCAAGTAGGAAAACTCTTCAGCAGTGATACAGTTTGAGAATAGATTTTGCCAGTGAAGAGATGAGAAGTCTGTGTTTATAAGGTCATAGTTGGCTTTTTTGTAATTGTAGTTTGGAATACCTTTATTATGAAGATATATTAAGACAAAAGTCTATCATGCTGTGGTCACTGTTGGAAAAGGGTTCTTTTATTTGTAGTCCATAAATTGAGTTTGCGTTGTTACAAAAGATGAGGTCAAGGCAGTTGTTGAGTCTTGTATTGTTAGTTACCAGTTGATCAAGACCTAGATTTGTAACAGCATTGTACAGGGTAGTATGGATGGGTTCAGTTGTACATTCGTTTGTTATCCAGTTAATAAGAGGTAGATTGAGATCACCCAGGAAGATGAGAGGATAAGAGCAAGAGGTAGCCCATGTTAGTAGTGTAATTAGTATGTTCGCATGTGCAATGTCGTAGTCAGGGGTTCTGTAGCATAGTAAGAAGCGAAGTGTGATGTTAAGGGACAGTTCGCATACAATAGTTTCAGGAAGAGCAAGTTTATGTGCAACTTGAATATTTTTTAGAGTCAGTGACTTTTTGTAAAAGACAGCCACTCTACCTTCTCTGCGGGCTTCGCGATCAGACCGGAAAACGTGATACTCTTTGTCTGAAATAATGGAGTCATGGAGGGATGAGTTCAGCCATGTTTTGCATTCAAATATAATGTCAAATGTACCAGTATTTAACAAGAGGAGAAATTCAGGCAATTTGTTTACAATGCTTCTTGCATTTATCAGTTTGCATTTAAGATCTGTAGTGGTTGGTGTAGAGGAATTAAGGGCGCATGTATAGTTTTGGATGATGGTTGGTTGAGGTTGGTTGATTGGTTGAGTTCTGTACGACAGATAGTTGGAAGTTCTGTACGACGGATGGTTGGATGTTTTGGGTGATGGAGGGTTGGATGTTGGGCAATTGACTGTAGGTCTTCCTTTTTATGCAATTTTCCTTTTTATGCAGTTTAGAGTTTAGACACAAACTCAGCTGGATGACGAGACTCATTTAAATGAGGAATCTTTTGGTGCATTGTTTAACATTTTCTTTATGGTTTTCTTATCCTACTTCCAAATCTGATTTACAAGGTATCAAGTACAGAAGATTGAACAAAATAGGAGGTTGAAGCACATTTTAAAACTTGTAACTCTCGGTTACAAGCGATGAGAAATAATGCTATATCACATTGTTGTTCTATTTCAAACAGATGTATAATAAAGTTGTATCACTAGGGCAAATTGTGTGGTGTGACTAAAATTTATATTAAGGCCGTTTTTTTCTTAATAAGTTAAAGACAAACACTCAGATGTTTGCTTGAGTTTAATGCAAAGCTTGATGCACTTTGCACAGACTCCATAGTCTTGGTGTAACATCTTCAATTAATTTGTTTATTCATTTTAATAGGCTTCTCCTATTTCAATTATAAGACTGTATGGGCTTTCTCTGATGGTCAATTAATATCTTTTAACATTTTTGACTAAAGACTTGACTTGTTAGCTGGGTAACATAGCCAACTTTGATTTATCAAGCTTTGAATTCAGACAGTCTTAGAGGGAGGACTAGAATGACCTAAAAGTGGTCATTAAATCATATCACACTTATTATCTCCTTTCTATCATTTTACAGCAAATAAGCTGTTACTGTGTTCAAATTTTACTTTTAAGATAATAACTTTTTTATTTTGGTGTTTAATGATGTTATGTCTAGTTATGAGGATAGGGAGATAATTAAATTTGTCCAATTGGCAAAGTACTCTACTAGTTGTTTTTAGCACACTTTTTGCAACAACTAACAAAACTATGCTGAATTTGAATTTGAAAAATACAAAATCATTGTATTTTTAATTAGATAATTAGATATTAGAATTACTCTTAATATACAAAAATATAGAACTTTAAGGTCCATTCCTGTTCCAGTTCTGCTGGCTTCAGGAGGCAAACTAGGAGACCCCATGAGATTTGAAACAGCAGCCTCCTGACCATAATTTCAGACCTGCCAGATTTTACCTGATTCCACATCAGGTTTCCTTAGCTAAGTTAGCAGCTGCTGCCTGTGTTTTCTGAATGGGGACATAATGGATGTAGATACCGGCACAGCCTATACAAGGTGGCTTCCTCAATATGGTAGTAGATGAAGCAAGGAGAACATCACCAGCGCTGGGCTCTTCCAGATAAACATTGTCAAAAGATCCAGGGAAGCTGAGAGCGTATTTTCCATTTTTATACCATTTTTCCTATGTTTTGGTAGTTTCCCCTCTGAGGCTGAGCACCATAGAAAATGACAGCAGTTCTCCCAGCATGACAGGAATTTAACCGTGTATGGTTAGAAGATAGGACTACTGCATCTGATATATCTTTAAATTCTATTTAGGAAGCAGATCAGCTCTCCCACCAACAATGCTGAAAAGAAAGAATTTGCACTGCCAAAGAGAATAGTTCCAAGCCATCTGCTTCTCACATCTTGGCCACTTCCATGCTATGCTACCTGACAAACACCTCAGGCTCCAGCCTAGTAGTGATCAATGTGTTAAGGAACACAAATCTGACAAGCTGCAAGATTTTTATCTCATGGAGTCTAGGGGAGTTATTTGAAAGACTAGACAGTTCAGGTGGGATGCTGTCGTCTCCCTGCCCCCCTCACCCAACACAACATGCACAAGCTCTCTCACTAACAAACGATGCAGGTTGGAAGAGTCAATGGCAAAGCATACAGGTTGAGGACAATGGCACAAATGAGCATCCTTTTATTTCAGCCATTTCTCCACGACTTCAGATTTTACTCATTGCAGCCTTATGAGTTTGTGGGTTTTTGCTTTGGTTTTATTTTGCTCTTTTCTTTCTTCTTAAAGAAATTGAAGATTGTTGATGTTTTATGCTGGATAACTCTCTGAGGTCTATATCACAGGGCTGGTTAAAAATACTCTATTGAATAAAATGTTTTGTCAGAATGTAAACAATGGTGTTTTGGAAGTTCAGTGCTATTTTCAAGGAAAAGTTTTCCTCCTTGTGCAGGATATCACAAACTAAATAACTAAATAACTCTCAAGCAGCCTTCTTTTAAGGTAAAACTTGAAACTAGGTGTCTCTTTATAGACTCGCCACTAAGGAAGATTGGGTTTCTATGGAGAATTTGGACATTATGGTCAGAGAAAAAAGGATACAGATTCTTTTGAAAGACTGGAAAATTTATATGGACTTTTTTTTGAAAGAAGAAACAATGAATTGATGAATAGAATAGAATAGAATAGAATAGAATAGAATAGAATTTATTGGCCAAGTATGATTGGACACACAAGGAATTTGTCTTGGTGCATATGCTCTCAGTGTACATAAAAGAAAAGATACGTTCATCAAGGTACAACATTTACAACACAATTGATGATCAATATATCAATATAAATCATAAGGATTGCCAGCAACAAGTTATAGTCATACAGTCATAAGTAGAAAGAGATTGGTGATGGGAACTATGAAACGATTAATAGTAGTGCAGATTCAGTAAATAGTCTGACAGTGTTGAGGGAATTATTTGTTTAGCAGAGTGATGGCCTCGGAAAACTGTTCTTGTGTCTAGTTGTTCTGGTGTGCAGTGCTATGCTGCTTTTGAGGGTAGGAGTTGAAACAGTTTATGACCAGGATGCGAGGGATCTGCAAATATTTTCACGGCCCTCTTCTTGATTCGTGCAGTATACAGGTCCTCAATGGAAGGCAAGTTGGTAGCAATTATTTTTTCTGATTTATGGATTTGGGAATTTAAAAGAGTTAAAAGAGAGGTGAAAGAATAAGTTGGGGCCAGGTTACTTGCAGACCTGTCTTCTACCCGTTACGTTAGCCTATCCCACCCAGTCAGATAAGGAAGGTATGTTACAAAACCCATCAGTTAAAGAATTTTGACCAACATCTAACACAAATAAACATAAGGAAGAGTTTGGAGATTATATTTGGACTCTACATACATGGTACTTTTAATCCTTAATTTGTACTTAGCTTAAAAGACAATTGGTACTTTTAAGAACAAGATCGCACTTTAAAAAATGCTGCTTTGTGGAGCAGATTATCTTGATAAAAGGATCCAGTCTCAATACACACTTTCATGAAATTCATGTGATACGTGGTAAATATTTGCAGTATTTTAATGCAGCGAGTTTGACCTGAGAGAAAGCCATAAAACAGTTGAACAAACTCCTGTGGATGTGCTTCAGCAGCACTGCCAAATCTCACCATTTTATCACTAGCCTAATAATATTTAATACTTTTATTGTGTTCCTAGATCTGTTTACCAGATATCATCTGACATATGAGGAGGATGCTATTAGCTTTATATTTTTAGATTAAAAACTTGAAGTTAACAGTTGTTTTTAACCTACTTGCATGCATATATATATATATATATATATATATATATATATATATATATATATATATATATATATATATATATATATATATGTATGTATGTAGGTTTTTATTATTCGGGTTTTCTCCCGTAAAATTGAAGTGTCTTGCACGTTGACAAAGTCTCATTCGTCATCTTCAGGCTTCAGCCTGTTCTGGGAGCAATGTGTGATTGCAGCTGTTTCTTCCTTTTTAGAAATACACACACACACACACACACACACACACACACACACATATAGGTCTTTAATGAATATCCCGAAATTGAGGTAATTTGATGTTTGACAAAGTCTCATTGGTCATCTTCAGGCTTCAGTTTGTTTCTAGCAAGTTGATCGCAACTCCGTGCTCCTAGAAGCACTGAAGCCTGAAAATGATGAATGAGACTTGATAAGCTTCCAATTTTGTGCTCCAGAATCATATCAAACATGAATCAGAAACAAATATATATATATGTTATGTTTGGGCAGTAACGAGGCAGGAGACCAGGGTAGTGACAACAGCTCTTTAATACACGGTGAACCCAGCAACCGGGCTGGGGAAAAACCTCTCCTTAAATACAGTTTAGCCGGCGGCGTCAACCAATCAGCAACATGCTTGTTTCCCGCCGAAACATTTAAAGATACATTACATTCCTTCCCTCCCAGAAAACACTTTACCAATATTTACATGATATTTACATATTATTTTTCAACGTAATCACGCAAATAGACTGGGCGTCTCCTGACTCTTTCGGACCTGCGCAATTCATTCCCTGGGAGTGGGTCGAGCTGAGCGGAGGGGCTGTTTGCTCCTCTCAGCTCCTCCTCTAGGCCATCCGCCCTGGATTATTTGCAGAGTCGTCCCTGCTGTTTTCTAATGGAACCTGTTGGCGCCGCTGGACCTCCTGGAACTCAGATAAGTCCTCGATTCCCGGGTTTGAGTCAGCTGTGGATTCAAACATTGTATAGTCAGGGCCTGTTTCGTCTAATTCGGGTTGTTCGGCTGCTTTTCTTATTTGGTCTATGTGGCGCCCATACTCGGCCGTTTTTATCTCCACCAAGTATGATTTTGGACCTGTTATGTTTAGGATTTTTCCTGCTACCCATGACGGGCCTTCACCATAGTTGTGTGCCCACACTCGGTCGCCTATGTCCATTTCTCTTGTTTTTTCGTGTCCCCCCTTGTAACCCTCCCGTGTATAGTTTGGATTTAAACGGTCTAGTGGGCACCTGAGCTTCGGCCCATTAATAATTCTGCTGGGCTTCTGCCAGTTGTGACACAGGGGTTCTGTGTTGACGGCCAGGAAAACATCGATTTTGTTTGCCAGTCGCCTGGCTTGAGTCTGGACAATGCCTCTTTTCGCTCCGACGAACGCTCTGCAAGGCCATTCGCCGCAGAGGGTGGAAAGGCGCCGAGAGGGCATGCCGGATGCCCTCTTCTGCCAAGTACTCTCAAACTGGGTTGCCGTGAATTGCGGGCCGTTATCGGATACTAACGTGTCGGGCAACCCATGGGTTACAAATAGGTGCGAGGGACTGAGATCACGCCTCGGCTGTCATGGATCTCATGAGAATGATTTCCAGCCATTTGGAGTAGGCATTGACTACTACCAGAAGGTTTGGCCGTGGAAGGGGCCGGCAAAATCAATGTGGATTCTAGACCAGGGCCCTTGGGGTTTTCTCCCATTCGAACCGGGCCGCTAGGTAGCGGTCTGGACTCCTGGCAGGCCTGGCATTTCCCTACCCTTTCAGCAATTTCGAGTCCATTAAAGGCCACCACACATAGCTTCTCGCTAGACCCTTCATCCTCACGATCCCTGGGTGACCTCGTGGAGGAGATCCAACACCCTTTTCCTCAATTTCTCTGGGATCACCACTGATCCCCCATAGCAGGCACCCCCTTGAGCCGAAAGTTCCCACGTTTCTTTACAAACTCTTTAAAACGCTCACCGCAGCGGCCACCCTCTTTGTACCCAACCAAGTACAGTTCTCAAAATAATGTCCCGGTATGACGCCCGAGCCACCTCCTTAGATGTGACTGGGCCAGAGTCCAGAGAGTCAATTAACAGTATGGGCGCCCCGGAGTGGGGTCTCGATCGCCCCTGGCAGTGGGCATCTGCTTAACGCGTCCGCATGCCCCAACTCTTTTCCTGGCCGATGCCCCAGTTTATAGGAGTATGCGGCTAAAAAGATAGTCCATCGGGTCAATCGGGGCGACAGCGCCACAGGCGTTGGCGGTCGCCAGCCAGTAACCCTAACAGTGGTCTATGGTCTGTAACAATTTCAAAGTCTCTACCAAAAACGATTCGTGAAACTTTTTACCCTGATACTATAGCTAGAGCTTCCTTATCCAACTGACTATAGTTCCTCTCTGTCGGACATCGTTCTGGAGTAGAAGGCTATTGGGGCTTCTGTGCCATTTGGAAGCCTGTGGCTGAGCACAGCACCCACTATAAGGGGAAGCATCGCAAACTAATACCAATGGCATTTTGCTATGATACTGGATCAGTAAGCTATCGCTCGAGAGCAGGTTTTTTACTGCTTCGAAAGCCCTAGCTTCCGCCTTTCCCCAAGACCAAGCAGTATTCTTTCCCAGTAACTTATGTAGCGGCTGCAACGGTTGCCTTATTTTTCAAAAGACCACGTAAAAGTTCACTAGACCCAGGAATGCCTGTAGCTCTGTTTTGTTTTTGGGCGCTGGAGCCTTTCTTATTGCCTTGACCTTGCTCTCAGTGGGGTGGATTCCTTCCTTGTCTATTCTGTAGCCCAAGAATTCTACGGATTCTACCCCTATTTGGCATTTGTTCACTTTAACCTTTAAACCGGCTGACCGGAAAATGCCCAAAACTTTTCTCAAACGTTCCCCCAATTCTTCTAAATTTTCGGCTGATACCAATACATCATCAAAATAGGGGACTACCCCCGGGAGCCCTTGCAGAAGTCGCTCCATTAAATTTTGAAATAGACCAGTGCCACACTTACCCCAAACTGTAACCGGGTACATTTGAATGCCCCCCTGTGAGTTACAATGGTCTGGGCTTCGGCTGTAGTGGCGTCTACCGGCAGTTGCTGGTAGGCTTGGGCCAAATCTAATTTTGCAAAAACGTGCCCTTGCCCTAGCGAGTGCAGCAAATGTTGCACCACAGGACCAGCGCTTTTGCAAGGCTTTGTTTAACGTTGCCTTGTAGTCAGCGAGATTCTAACTGACCCATCTGGTTTCACTGGGGTGACGATTGGCTCCCACTTTGCGTGATCGACTGGCACCAGTATCCCTGACTGATGAGCTTGTCTATCTCCTGTCAATCTTGGGTTTAAGGGCAAAGGACCCTCCTTGCTTTTAACCATATGGGGGCTACCTGGGGGTCTAAATTGAACGAGATAGGGGTCCCCTTGTACTTGCCCTGGCAGTCCTTGAAAACATCTTCGAATTCCTCCATGAGTGTGTCCTTTAGGTTAAAGTCATTTCGGTAGATGCCAGTCACTCCATGCCCAACGCACGGAACCAGTCTAGTCCCAACAAACTTGGCAGGGTCCCTTCGACTATCGTGATGGGCAGGGTCTTCTTGTGTGGTCCGACTCGCCGGACGGAGGTGGTCCTCGAACAGGGATGCGATTCCCTGGTAGTCTTGAACTTTTAGCTGTGTTTGCAGTTTGCGCTTGGCGATTTTCGCAAAGCTGCAAAAGTGTCCCAGGACATGATTGTGATCGCTGACCCTGTGTCCACTTCCAGTCGGCACGGCACTCCTTCGATTTTCGGTTTTGTGAAGATTTTCTTCTCGACGGGTTGCTGCACGGCCCACTATCACGGTCGCTCGATTTGAATTCGCCCTTTTTGTTTTGACCAATCACGGGTCGCCTTGCCGATCCTGCGCCTGATTGGTTGGTTTGAATTTCGGCGGGAAGGTTGGGGTGCTCGACAGACTTGAGCCAGGTGCCCTTCTTCTCGACCGCCGACATGTAGCGCCCTTGAACTTGCATTGTTGACGCTGGTGTTGCCTCCGCAACTTCCGTGATTCATCCCGGTCTTCTTTGCCCTTCTCGTGTGGAAAACTCCTTCCTCATCCTCGCCGCCTGATTCGGTCTGGATTTCTTCGTTGTGGACGGGGTTGATTCGGCTCACCATTGGTGTGAGTGGCTTTGTAGGGTTTCCGCTGCCTGGGTGGACATCTCATGAGCTCTGGCTTCGCCCAGAGCGCTTTGCCAGCGTAGATTGCTTTTGATAGCAGCCGCCTCGCAAACGAATGTCTCTGACCCCACGGATGAGTTGCTCTAACAGCTCCTCATCCAAATCTCGTACCCACAGTCCTTGAGGCTTTCTCAGGGCGGCCATGTAATCGCTGATGGATTCGCCTCTTGCTGTCTGCGCCTCCAAATTCAAAACGCCGCATACATATTTGGACGGTGTGTTGGCGCGAAATGGTTCTTCAATAGATTTTGCAGAGTTTGCCACGATACCGATTGTACCGGCGTTGGCTCTGCCAGGGCTTCCGCGATGTCGATGACCTCGGACCGCAGTGGCTCAGGAAATATGCCCTTTTTCTGTTGTCTGAACTCCTTGCAGTCATTTGCCTCGAGGAAGCTCTCGAAACGGGTCATGTACGCTCCCCATTTCTCCTGGATGGGTCAAACGGCGCTGGGCGTGTGTAGCTGGCCATCGCTGCTTTCTGCCCTGAATTTGCTGGGTTCTTCTTCGCATGCTCAGCCTGCTCCTGGTGCTTTTAGCCTCGAGATCCCACCTTCGCCGCCAGTGTTAAGTTTGGGCAGTAACGAGGCAGGAGACCAGGGTAGTGACAACAGCTCTTTAATATATGGTGAACCCAGCAACCGGCTGGGGAAAACCTCCTTATATATACAGTTTAAGCCGGCTTCAACCAATCAGCAACGTGCTTGTTTCCCGCCAAACATTTAAAGATACATTACAATATATATATATATATATATATATATATATATATATATATATATATATATATATATATATATTATATATATATATATATATATATATATATATATATATATATATATATTTGATTAGATTTCATATCATCATTTTCTGAGTGATAAACTATTTCAATTTGATTTGATTTTGAATGAAAAGAAAATTAAAACATATAGCCATGCCCATTAATTCATTTCACTGGTTCACGATTGTTACTAAATTAAAACAACAATCTGAAAATATCAGCATTGTGAAGTACACAGAAGCATTTAAAACAGGAAGCCATGGTCAAAATGATTTACTTTGTTTTTTCCAGTGGTTAATTTACCAGGATAACACTCAAGACTTACTCCTGAATTAACAAGCATTCAACAGAACTTCCATCAACTGCACTAAAGATGACAACAACAGAAGAAGAGAAGATGCTTGTGATGATATTGATTAACTCAGTCATGTTTGATCATCCTTCCCAGGTAGAACAGACAGGAATCATGACCAGATAAGCTAATTCTACTTTTGTAAGTCTACATTAAAGGAATCTTGCAAGTCAGATAGTACAAACCTTCTGAGTCTGAGAAGTTAGGAAGTTCCATTCTGGGCTTATCTGATCATTTCAATATTAATATCAATATCCCTTAAACCAATGGGGAGACATGTATGCAGATGAAAGCTTTTACATGGCCTTTGGGACCAATAAAACATGGGTTTTAGTTTTCCCCCTGTATTGATCATTCATTCATAAGGCAGGAAAACCTTCCTCTTTCTTCGTTTCCTGTTGAATTAGTTGAACTGTTCAAGAAGTGATCTGTCAAACTGTATTTTGTACAGATATACAAGTTTTGCCTATTATAATGACATCCTGAGAATGGAGAACAGTCCGGTTCTTAGGGTGGCAGCCATGTTAAATTTGCATAATTCAAAAAAGCATTTCAGCAAAAGGGTTTTTTCAAAAAATGGTAGCCTTTCTGTCTCTCTTTCTATACCACAAGTGTTGCTTATAGAAAACAGCTGTGGGGAAAATGGTTAACAAGGTAACCTTCCTAATTTGATAGGGCTGTATTACATCACATTAATAATAACATGAAAGCCATACAAAGAATACATTCTATAATTACAACCTTACTCAATGTATTTCATAGGGAAAAAGAAAGGAAAGCAATAGTAACATAAACATAAATTCATGGATTTTTCTAGTAAAATATTTACCATAGAAATGCTGATTTAGCCAAATGCAGAAAAGCTGTATGCTGGACAAGGGAATTAAAAGAAAAATTGAACAAATGGAACAAAATAATGGCAAACTCCTCCTGGAGCAGAGGTGGGTAACAATGGCTCTTTTATGACTTGTGATATAACTGAGTCCATGCTGACACAGGAATTCTGGGAGGTGAAGTCTCATAAAGGGTCATCGTTCCCCACCCCTGTACTAGAGTATTGCCAAGAAAACTATATGGATGTGCTCATGAAGTCACCAGGACTTGAGCACAACTCAAGGGAGACTTTACTTAGAAAAGCTATTGGAGTAATATGCTAATCTCCTTTTTTTTTTTTTTTTTGCATCATTCGGCAAAGCATGTCTCCCTATTTCATGATAATTGGATAAAGAAATGTGGGTGGGAGTACAATTCATTTCAGAGTTTGATGAATTATTTACCAATTAAAGAGAGGACCAGAAGATAGTGCAAGCTATATTACTCTGATATGAATGTTCCCTTTATTATATTATTTATACTCACGAAATTGTTGCTTTTATTAACTAAGAGGTTAATCACTTGAATGAGATTGCTTAGCAGTTCTTCACAATGCCACCCACATACAGAGGCAAATTGGATAATTTTATGTGAAGAAAATAACTTGGCAATTTTTC
>NW_026682252.1:0-8079 GCF_028640845.1 Ahaetulla prasina | reverse complement strand
CTTGAGTGCTCATTCACAGACAGTTGTCAACCTATCTCACTTCATTGTTTGTGTTGCACCTGCTTTTCTTCCTTTCTCATGTATTCACCTTGATACCT
Organism: Ahaetulla prasina; assembly: GCF_028640845.1. Taxonomy (NCBI): domain Eukaryota; kingdom Metazoa; phylum Chordata; class Lepidosauria; order Squamata; family Colubridae; genus Ahaetulla; species Ahaetulla prasina. The sequence continues at coordinate 7,981 of NW_026682252.1, read as the reverse complement.
TGTTCCTACTTGCTTAGGAACATCTTTGCCATTCTAGCTGGTGGAAGATGCCATCTCCCATCACAGATTTTCTTCCAGACAACCTACCATCCAGTGTCCAAACAGAGCCTTGGGAACAAATTGTAGAAAACAGAGCCTTGGGAACAAATTCTCTGTGTGTGGGAAGAAACAGTACCTGGAAATAATTTTAGTAGAATTCAGTCCATGGTTCACACTTTCATTAACATTTTCTACACACTTTCTACACATCTACACAGATGATTGGAACAGATCTTATTACCTCCACAGACCTTGAAGAAATCAGATAAGAAGCTAGGTCTCACCAAAACTTTGGGACACATTTTATGAGCTCAAGTCCATCTTTGGCCTTCTGATTTTCAAACAGCAATTATTCCCTTTAAAAGGGGATGAGGGGAAAAGCGATGAGCAATCCATTTAGGGGAATTCAAAAATATGTTTTGGTGCAGTGTTTTAGAAGGCTGTTGCTTATTGCAAAATAATAAATACCATACATGATAAATCTTACTGGGTATATACCAACTTAAAGGCTGCTTACAAGTTTCTCTTTTTCTGTTACTGTTTTGTTTTCTCTTTCATTTTTTCCAGATTATAGAAGGAAAAGTTTTTTACTTTTAAGTTTTCATTTTTACTAGGAAACTTTACGAGAACATAAACCAAAGAAATAAAATATCTGATTTTGCTCATTATAACAGCTGCACGAATAACATATGCACAAAATTTGAAACAAGAAAAGATACCAACAGATGAAGAAGGGATAGGGAAAGTTTTAGAGTGTGCCGAAATGGACAAGTTAACAAAAGAAATTAAAGAGAAAGAAGAGGCAGTTTATTATATAATCTGGAACAAATGGTATGAATGGCTTCTTTTATTTCTAAAGGAAAAAAATAAAGGGGAGAAATTAGAATGTACAGAATGTATTAGAAATGTATAATATGTAAATAATAAATATATAAGAATCTAAAAAAGTAGATTTGGGGGGAAAGGTATGAAAGCCAAAGAACACTACTAAGAAATGCCGTTTAGAAATAGGAAATATTTATATGTTATATGTTTTGTGTTTGTCAGATTGTGTAGCACATTAAAACAATAAAAAATTTAAAAAAAATAGAAGGAAAAGTGTTCTTGTTCTTATGTTGTCCTGATTTTAACCATAGTTTGTTGGATAAATCATAATAGCTAACTTTACTTAACATTAGACCATAAATAGTTCATGGTTTAATGTAAAAGATTTAATGTCTAAAGCTACATATATTCCCTGATTATCTAAAGATCCTGATTCCTGAATACCAAAGGTATAGTCAGTCTCCTGCCATTTAGAAGTGGGAATTAGATGAAAATTATAGAGTAATCCCTAAAATTGATATATCAATTTAAAAAGTTTAAAAAGCATGGAAATCATCCTAATTAGCTTCCCTTCAAAGTACAGCCTTGTTCATACTATATTTAATAAGCCTCTTTGTAGATAACAAGTCAACAAAAAATTGCCCATAACCACAGATGTTCTTAATGTGTGAATTTTGTATTTGATTGGCTTAGTCAAGAACTTTGTATTCCAATTCTTAGTGTATTGAAATAGCCTTATATTTAGAGAGGAGTGGCAATTTGCAAAAAGTCAGATTGATAACAATACAATAAATTTATTTCTTGGTAGAAGATAACCAAATTGAAAGTAGTCATAAGACCTTTGATGGTTATAGTTGTAGGAAAATCAGCTTGTAGCCCTATTGAGATTGTGGCAAATTACCACAGATGGAGTTCCAGTTTAGTCTAGTGGTTAAGGAACCAGGTTAAATATCAGGAAACGGTGAGTTCTAGTCCTGCCTTAAGCATGAAAGTTGGCTGGGGTGACTTTTGACCAGTCACTCCCTGTCACCCCAACTCACCTCAATGGTTGCTGTTGTGGGGGAGATAGGAGGAGGAAGTATTAGGTATATTTGCCACCTTGAATTATTTATAAAAATAACAAAAGGATGAAATAATAAAAAATAAAAGCAACTATTTTAGTGTTATTACTACATATGTTACATTACTACAAAAATGTAGTGAGTAGCATTACTCATGCCAGGTCTCACAGAGTGAACCCATGCAAAGTTTTGTTCTTTATTTACAATAGATTTTGGCTGTGTTGCACAATGAAGCTACATTTGCTCCCAGCATCCTATGGGATGTGCTCTACACCAATGTGCTCTAGTAAATCCAGCTTCAAGTTCATACTCAGCCATTAAATTTCACTGAGTACAGTAGGGGCCAAAATTGTGGAAACTTTTTGGGAAAAGTGTATTTTCTAAAACTAGCTAATAACACCTCTGTTTTTTTAGAGTAATACCATAAAATTATATATCAATGAAAAGATAATTTAATCAAGAACGCAATGCGATAACTTTTATGAAGGATTTGCTATTAGAATAACAGTATAAAGTATAAGTTTATATATATAAGTTACAGTATAAAGTTACAGTATAAAGAAGAAAAATGAAACATGTTGAAAAAATGAGATATACAAAATTATCACCATAGAAAAAATGAGATATACAAAAATTATCACGTCAGTTAATACTTAGTTGGTTAACCTTTAGCATGAATTATGGCCTTACAACATCTTCCCATGGAGTGAACCAAGTCTTTTAGTTCCGCAGCTGTTATAATGTAAAACCAAGATTGAATGATTGCTTCTATTAACTGGGTTTTATTGCTGGGTCGCTTCTGACTAACAGGTTTCTTTAGTCGGCTCCATAGATTTTCAATTGAGTTAAGGTCTGGGCTATTCCCAGGCCATTCCAGCAGTGGAATATGATTATCTTAAAACTCCACACACAAAAAAGTGGTGTTATTAGCCATCAAACCTCAAAAATACACTTTTCCCAAAAGGTTTCCACAATTTTGGCCACTACTGTAAGTTTTGGGCCGAGCTCTTTCAACCGAATTTACTCTACAGACTTATTGGAGGAGGTAGCACTAGATATGCTGCCTTAAGCTTCCAGAGAAAAAGCAGGATCTAAATGAAAAATGAATTAGCCCCATGGGACTGGACTGGCTTCTGTAATGACTTGTGCTAAATGTTTAAATAAATTAATAAAATGTCAGGCTGAACTTGGTCTTCAGTTCATTAGGGTTGCAACTTCAAATGTGTGGCTAGAATCAGGAAATGAGCAGGGTAATAATAATAATAATAATAATATTCCCCAATCCCCGAATTTGGTTTTATTTCATTTTGAAGTGCAGTTCTATCAAAGTACTCAAGTATAAATAGAAAGGAGTTGTTCTCCAACTGATGTGATGGAGGAAGCTTCATCCCGTTTTGGCTGAAGCATTTATAATGAAAAGGTATTGTCTTTTTTTCCTCTCTTCAATCATTTTAGCAGGAAATATAAAACCCACCACGAGTCTTTCATTTTAATTTGTCACAGGAGTTTAGAACAAAGGAGGTCTGGAAGGCAGAAAGCATCTTTTGAAGCACTATGGATCCTATCAGTCCATAGAGCTGTTCACCTGGCTTTTCCTTCCCAATTTTATTAACAGCTCCTTGAAATTTAATGAGATGGCTGGATATTGCTGGCAATGTCAGCAACCTTACCCCCAAGATCTCCTGTGGAAATGCCAAAATCTCGCAAGGTTTGTTGCTCTTGTACGTATTTAACCATTTGTGCAAGTCTGCAAATGATGTTTAGAGGAGTCATGGACACCTTACCATGGTAGTCACAGGCAGATGCTGCTAATTCCAGGATGAAGGTATAGTAAAGATGAATTTAGGCTGGTTGTACAATATTTTGTGTTTTTTTTTTCTTTCTCAACTTCTTTTTATGTTCTTTTTTTAAAAATTCTGAGTTGTAAGCTGCCTAGAATGCTTGGACTGGGTGTTGCATATATTCAGCTATAAATAATAATAATAATTTTAAAAAATGAAAATGTCATTGTGGAAGTCAAGAGGTCTCAGAAATCAATTTTAAATTTAGTGCTTAAATTAAATCAGTCATGAACTTAATGCTTACATTAAATCCAGCACATTGCAGTCAATCACCCTTCTCTAATTTTTATATTTTATTTTATTATTTTATCTTTTTCACTTCCATGGCTGGCAAGATCAAACAATTCATAAATTGCAATGACTTTAACCTGGCTGCACTCCAAGTCAATCCTGGGATGTAATGTGTTTCAAATGAAGTCAAATCTTAAATAGCTGGGCATATGGAACCCCAGTTCTAATCCTAACCTTTTCCTTCAAAGGTTAGCAGCAAGGAAGAGAGAAACCCAAAGGTTTTTTTGTGTGTTGTTAATTTTTGCACAATTCTACACATGACCCATAATAACTGACATATGGGTCTATACCTCTTCAGTTTTAGTGGATATATCCCAGGGTAAGTTTTTAATTGCCTTTCCGATGGTTTTGATACCACAGAGATGGAGTCCATTTTCAGATGAAAAAAAAAACTGGTTCAGTTTGAACTTTGTTTCAGAAAAACACTTCGACTATCCAACTGAGACTGTTAAAAGAAATGTCTTTCAGAATCATGATCTTTGAGCATGAATCTGTTTTAGAGGGAGGCAGAGAATTGGACCAACTAACTCAGGATCACCTCCTAAAGCCTTGCTAATTTGGCAACTTTAATCTTCTAGCTGTAGCACTCAGGCTTCTCAGCAACATCTAGTACACCAGGAAGGGTTACTGAATACTAAAGAGAACAATCTGGACTGCAAGGAAGACCAGCTGAGGAACAGAAAAGAGACATGATAAGGCAAAGTACAGGTAGTCCTCGACGTGATTGTTCAAAGTTACAACAGCACTGAAAAAAGTTATGACCATTTTTGTCCGTTACGACCTTTGTAGTATCCTCATGGTCATGTGATTAAAATCCACTTGCTCGGCATCTGGTTCATACTTATGACCGGTGCTGTGTCCCAAGCTCACGTGATCCCCTTTTGCAATCTTTTGACCAACAAAATCAATGGGGAAGCCAGATTCACTTAACAAATGACTTATAAACTTATCAACTTCAGCAATTCACTTAACAACTGCAGCAAGAAAGGTCGTAAAATGGGGCAAAACCCACTTAACAAATATCTCACTTAACAGAAATGCTGGGCTCAATTGTGGTTGTAAATTGAGGACTAGCTGTATTACAGAATAGAATAGAATAGAATAGAATAGAATAGAATAGAATAGAATAGAATAGAATCTGGAAGGAACTTTGGAAGTCTTCTAGTTCAGTTAAAGAAAGAGGCCAAAGGGCTAATTCTGGTTGCATAAGATCAAGCCTTAAGTACAAATGCATGCAAAGCCAGAATTGAGAAGACAGCAACTGACAGTAAATGCCATGCCTGCAAAGAAACTGAAGAAATTAGTGGACCACCTAGTTAGCTGCTCTAAGAAGATTACACAGGCTGACAACAAACAACCGTATTACGAAGTAGCAAAAATTGTGCATTGGAATATCTGCAAGAAGTGTCATTTGCCTGCCAGCAAGAACTGGTGGAACCACAAAATTGACAAAATCATAGACAATGAAGAAACAAAAGTGTTAGAGGAGTTTAGAATTTAAACAGAAAAGCACGTGTTACACAGCATCCCAGAGTTATTGATAAGAAGAAGAAAAAAGTTGGAATAGTAGATGTTGCAGTTCCCAGAAACAGTAGAGTAGAAGAGTAATAACTGGAGAGAAATCACAAAATACATAGACCTGCAAATAAAAAGAGCCAACTATGTTAAAAGAAAGCAAAGATAGCACCAATAATAATAAGTTACTTGGGTGCAATCCCAAAACATCTGGACCAGTGTCCCCCAACCTTTCCAGTTCAGCAGACTGCTAGAAGTGGCAGTGTTGAGTGGGAGAGGAGATGGTTTTACCCGTGTGCACACCACTACATGCTTCCATGCAGTTGCCCACTACTTCTCGGTCTGATTCTGAACAAACTGGGGACTGGGAGTTGGGGACCCATGATCTAAAGCACCAAATGAACACCAGTGGCACTGACAAGAGCTACCTATACCAGATGCTGGGGAAAGACTCAACAGGCGAATAAAAATTCCAAATCCAGTCTAAATATCTAGGTGACTGTGCAGCCAACCATAATAATAGTGCCCCTAGGAGTGACATGATAACAGTCTTTCAGAATTTGAGGGGCTTCCACCATTTGTCCAGAATGGTATAAGGTCTCCTGCTAGAGCAGGGTTTTGGACTAGACGACTCCCAAAATCCCTTCCAATCTTGTTATTCTATGTTCTATAATTGTCATTTAACAGGTTTGGGAAACTATTTTTAAACTTATCTGTTGCATACTCTGCTGGTAAACTGACTAGATCTACCCGTCGTATTAAGCCACGAGGCACTTGACTACAATGTACTGAATAGATCAAACCATAATTGACACACACATTTTGGTTTGAGCATGTATTTGCACCCTGCCATTGTTTTGTTAATTCTCTAATACTCAAGAGCAAAGGCATATTGACATCTAAAGATGTCACTGAATTGTGGTTCAAACTGTAATGGGGGTAAGGATCAGGGTTTCTGCTGACAGGAGGAAGTCTTTGTGGAACCATTGAGGGATGTCAATTGGGGCCTGCAAGGGACGGTTCCTCTTTCTAATGGGGAAAATTAATTTGTGTGTTACTAATAAATAATCATTACTGATACATATCAGCTTGGCAGATTTTTCAATATGATCCTTTTAGAATATCATATTACCATATTAAATGTCATTATTGTACATTCTTCTGATTTTTAAATAAAGTTGTTGCCGGGGTTTTATTTCTGAATGAAAAGGGCTTGAGGGTAAGATGGGCAAGGGAGAGTGTATGAAAGATAAGCATTTTGATGCTGGCCGAAGGGGATTATTCTAAAACAGTGGAAGGTGCTGCCATGAACAAAGCTGAAGGGATGGTTCTCAGATCAAAGTGAATGGTACATCAATGGAATCATGGCATTAAAAAAATGAATTCTGTCAAATGTGAGAATGAATGTGTAAATGATATGAAGAGAAATGTGCACAAGGGTGTTATACTGGCAAACATCTGAAGCAGATACACACAGGCAATTTCGAGTGAATCTTTCTAGTTCACGGTTTGACAGTTGAAGTTGCCAGGGTTACCCACAAAAGAACATCTCATTGTCTCCCATCCTTCAAATAAACTCAGATCTCTTAAAAGAAAAATTGGTTTCCAAGGAAGCCAGTGCTTATGAACAAGGCTGGAGACCCTGTAATCCTATGACCACCAGCAGCAAATGCACAGACTGAGTTAAAGCAATATAGCTTTATGTAAATGATTAGCGATGTCTTTGTGGTCATGTAGCCCAACCTCCTACTTCGCAGAAGGCTTTTTGTGTTCTCTCTTTCAAAAAGGAAGAAATGCCCCTTTCAAAATACTTCTTACCGGTGGGGCATACACAGGGTGAAGCTTTTGTGTTTCAGATCTATTGTTTTACATATTTGCATATCTCTTGTTTATTAATCAGTTAATGTAGTGGAATGTAGTTTGGATTCCCAGGATGAAGGGATCAAGAGGTGACAAAAAAGGTTGGGAGAAAGACAGTCAAGGTAGCTCATCTCTAGAAAATCTCAGAGTATATCTTTCATGATGCAAACAGTTGCTTTAGATTGGCCAGGTTTCTATTTACAGGTGAGAAACAATAAAAGAGACTATTTTAAAACAACTCTGCATGTTTTTCTTGGCTTTTTGGAGCCTGACAGTAAATGAAGGAGAGCTTTTTCCTTATAGAAGGCTCTGTTCATCATCTGAGGTCTTGATTCCTTAACTCCATGAAGCAGAGATTTTTCTGCAGAGATAGTCAGCTGCCACATCACATGAACATTTACCTGTACAAAGGAAGCTATTATCCCATGATTGATATAAATATGACTTTTCAGGAAGGTTTTGGACTGAATACTTTTTGGTTTCATTTAGATTTTAATGCTTTTTCTAGAAACCACATTGGCCAACCAGAAACTGAAGAAAAAATCTCCA
>NW_026682251.1:0-8082 GCF_028640845.1 Ahaetulla prasina | reverse complement strand
TTGTCTTGTAATTCGACCAAGTATGACTTTGGACGGTTGCTTTTATGATTTGCCCTGCGAGCCAACTTGGGCCGTCCCCATAGTTGCGGGCCCACACTCTGTCGCCTATGCCCATTCCTCGTTTTCTATTTCCCCTGTAACCCTCTGGTGTGTAATGGGGATTCAAGCAGTCAAGTGGGCACGGGTTTCCGTCCCATCAATAATTGGCTGGGCTTCTGCCTGTAGCAGTGCTTGGGGTTCTGTGCTGAATGGCCAGAAGAAATCTACCTTTGTTTGCCAGTCTCCTGGCTTGAGCCTGGACAATGCCTCCTTAGCGCTCCGGACGGAGCGCTCTGCAAGGCCATTCGGCGCAGGGTGGAAAGGCGCAGAGGGCATGGCGGATGCCCTCCTCTGCCAAGTATTCCTCAAACTGGGCTGCCGTGGTGCGGGCCGTTGTCCGGACACCAGAGTGTCAGGCAACCCGTGGGTTGCGAATAGGTGGCGCAGGGCTGCGATTACTGCCTCGGCCGTAGTGGATTTCATAAGTATGATTTCTAACCATTTAGAGAATGCGTCGACAACCACTAGGAAGGTTTGGCCGTGGAAGGGCCAGCAAAATCAATGTGGATTCTTGACCAGGCCCTTGGGGTTTTCCCATTCCTGACTGGGGCCGTTGGTGGTAGAGGTCTGGACTCTTGGCAAGCCTGGCATTTCCCTACCCTCTCAGCAATTTCTGAATCCATGAGTGGCCACCACACATAGCTTCTTGCTAGCCCCTTCATCCTTGATCCCTGGGTGACCCTCGTGGAGGTCCAATACCTTTCCCTTAATTTAAAGGCACTTTATGTTGTCACAAAAGTACACTCATTACACACTCTAGTACACTCATGGGTACTATAAACAAATAATCATGTATGATTCATAATGACTATTAAGAGGGGTAGTAAAACTGTCATTGTAAATTGTTTATAGAGGAAGATAGTTCCAAAACAAGTTAAGGATATTAATGTATAGCATAAAAGCCTGTTAATGTATAGCCTGTGCTAAAAATCATAATTTACATAAAACATTTTAGCTTGAATCCAAATTAACTAACACTCAGTTTCTGTTGGAAACTATAATGCCAACATTACATGGGAAGAACATACATGCATCTTAGTATTGCTCTATACCTTTTTATAGTGAAGAAACAAAAATATGAAATTAATATTAGAAATTAAAAATACAAATACCATAACATAAAATTCTGTGAAAACCTCTTATGATCCTCTGTATTGGTATTCTTGAATAGTGATCTGTCAGATACATCTGGCTTAACAGGAGGATAGTCATCAAGTTCCATTATAGTAATGATTAGAAATTCAAAAGGCATGTTGCAACAATAAGTCTTGATCTTGGGAAACCGTAAACTTCAAGTAAGAAATGTAAGCCTTTAACTCTTCTGATACTATATTTGGCAAGTTCCACTGGAAATTGATAAATTTCACATGAAGTTTTTGAAATTTGTGTATCATTTGTATACATGAACTAAACAGATATTGCTTTTATTGCCTACAATTTTTATAAAATTGTATGTTAAAATGCTAAAAATCTTCAATTAGGTTCAGATGGTAGAATTATTATGAAATTATTTAATTTGATTAAGTGAACATAGAATAACTTAAACCTTCCATGAACCTTCATTCAATTGTAAGAGTTGCTTTTTATTCCCGCCCAACAGAATGAAGGGAAGACATCAGGGCCTCGAAATCCTATTCATCTGTCCATTAATAGTATTTATTTATTTATATTTATTTATTAAATTTCCATAGCTGCCATCTCATTCAATGACTGTGGATGGCTTACAGTTCAAATGCCTATCCAAAAACTGAACAAGAGAGCATTTCATGTTCAGGAAAGCAAAAATAAATATCACATTAAAAAATGAGTCCGAACCTGCAAAGAAAAGCATTCCAGCAAGAAATCCACTCCGCTCCATGCATTCCTATGAAAGAGGTAGTTGGGCAGTAGTTTCAGATACTGCAACTTCTCCATTCCATGCCTCGCATTCCTTGGTCCCCTGATCCCTAAAATAATGTATTCAATCTGCCCTGTTCTCTTTAGTGGCCACCTATGCACACAGATTTAGCACAAGTGGATAACACATACTGAAATGTGTTGCTTTGTTATACAGAAGAAAATACAGATGCTTCTTAGGTGGGTGGGATTGTTGGAAGAGTAGTTGAAAAGAATCCTAGAAATCATGCTATGCATACTTTCCCTGCCTAGTTTCTACAGAGTATATATACTGTATATGTGTTTCTATGTAAGGAATAAAGACTCATTTGATTTGCAATCCTGATGACTCCTTGGAGGGTTCCATGTATTTTTCTTAGTAGTATAGCATTTCTGATCTTGCCACTGTCTTATTCTGGGATGCTCTTTTCTCTTTCTTAGTCTAGCAGCTAGCCTGGACATTTGTCTCCTTACCAAATAATAACCAGTTTGATCTTTTGTATTGATGAATCAGGGCTAGTACTGCTGCCTAGCAGTGCTGAGTGGGCATATATTTATCCAGATTTAATAAACACAGCAGATACAATGCCAACAGATCTGCTGACAGTTTAGTTTCCTTTGAATCAATTGCAAAATGTTACAGGTACATACATATCCAAAAATCATAGGATTTTTTAAAAAATTCTTTTTTAGAATTGATATCCTCTTTGCATATTTGCTCACTAAGATTACTAGTCAAATTTTTTTTTCTAAAGGAAGATAGCAAGAGAGGTAACAACTTGACACATTATGGGGAACTCCTCTCTGATTCCACACATTGACTTTGGAATTACTCTAGAATCCTATAGTATAGAATAGGATACTACTTGGTGCAGTCGACCCTGGAGCCTGCGATTCAATTCCCAAAGGTACGAAAAAGCTGCAAGGGAGTAACTGGCTGCTCGCGCAGCAACTTGGACTTTGGGGTCCCGTGGTTGCAAAATCCGGGATACGAGCTCTGCGAAATGTGATCCCAGGCAACACACCTGCGCGATCTGAGAGGCGGAATATCCAATAAGAAGCCGCCCGGAGTGGGGTGAATCTCAGGGGAAAGGCGCCCTGGCTGTGTCGAGCATCTTGGAGCATCTGGGATCCGCTGGAAGACGCGCGTTCCCTCGCTCCGCTGCTGCCAAGAGGCAACAAAGAAGGGACGACGTGCCATTGTTGCGCGTGGTAGCCGCGGAATTCCCAGGGTAGCTGGGAGATGAGGCTCAGGCTGAGAGGCGCCCTGAAGTGTGTCTGCCTGAGCGCAGCCTTTTCCTTGGCGTGGTACATAAGCTTTCACAGGACTGAAGGTGAGAGCAACGAAAACCGGTGTGTGTGGGGGGGGGGGTGTGTTACAATGTTCCCAACTGCGCTCGCGTGGAGACGGGCTTTGCGCGTTATTTTTCTTTCCCCGCTGGAAGGGAGAACTCCAGGAGGAGCTCAACTTTCAGCTCTCCAGCGTTAAGCAAGGGCGGAGAGAGTTGCTGCACCAATAGAGAGGGTGCTCCAAGTTTCAACTCCTGCCGATGCCGTTCTCTCAGCAAGCAGCTCGTGAAGTTGCGCGCCACTGCCGACCGTGCGCTCTCTGCCCGGTTAGCTTTAGGGATATTTGGGTTCCTTCCAGGAGGTGGCCGCTCTGCCTTTATCGTTTGCTTTGATCTCTATATGAAGTTCTTTGCTTCTTGTTATAGTTTACAGCAAAGCAACTGTACCTTGGTAGGATTCTGTTCCTCGGGCACGTCGCGAACTGGAAAGTACAAATTTGGGTTTGTTTCAAGGAAGGACAGCGCAACGCTTTTGTTCAGTTGCAGATACAGTACTTTTCCATCCAAGCTTCAGTAGCTTTCCCATTAAAATCTAAATGACGTCCAAGTACGGTAAAGCCCTTTCAGTAAGTAGTGTTAGAAAATGGCACTAAAAATTGATTTGCTGCTTGCTCTGTTCTTGTAACACAGCCTATTTCTGAAGTGTATCGTGCTCTTATCATTGCTGATTCGGGCTTCAACTTATTTTTTTTTTAAATTAAACATTGTATTGTAGTGTTATAAAAATTACTATTTTTTAAAAAAAAAAATCAGCTTAACTTTGGGGTCTTTGCTGCAGTTTTGAATTAGAACCAGCCAGTTCTCACAACTGTACCTATCATCATCATTAGGTCCTATGCAGAGCACATTGAGCAGCAAATGTTTTTCAGCAGTTTCGATCATTTGTAGCATGTTCAGCATAGTCCCAAAGGACATTAATAATCTTAGGATCTTCTTTTAAGTGTTGGGCACCAAGTTTTCTGAGGCTGTCCTCAATTCCTCTTCTCCAGGAGGTAGCCAGCATATTATGCAATCTTTACGAATATGTAAGATATGGCCAGCAAGCCACATTCGATGCTCATTCACAATTCTCAATAGGTGTTCTAAATCTGATCTTTGTAATTACCCAAGCTTTGGCATCCCATGGACAACAGCCCATCTAACAGATTTAGATTTTGCAGATGACATCGCATTGCTTGGTGAAACAAAGAGGTACTTGCAAGAAATGACCATTAGCTTAGATAATGAGGCCAACAAGATTGGCTTATGTATAAATTTTGAAAAGTTATTAAGTCAGAAGTGTTCATAATATGCCTATAACAGTCAGTGGTCAGGCTATAGAACAAATCCAACACTTTACTTATCTTGGTAACATTAAATCTATCAATGGATGATGACATTAACCATCAAATTGGAATGGCAGTGACCATGTTTCAATGCATGTGCCCAATTTAGTCTACAGCAGCTGTAAGTATTACCGCAAAGCTAAAAATCTTCAAGAGTATTGTTATACCAACTGCAATGTATGCTGATGAAACATGGAAGCATACAACCAAGATGATTAAAAAGTAATATTTTCCAACAACACTGCTTGAGAAGAATCCTCCAGATATATCGTGGCCATATCACTAATGAAGAGGTACTACAAAGATAAGATTTATAGCTGTTACTACAGTATATTAGTGTATTGTTTGTTCAGCTGTAGCATATCTGAAAGTGCAGCAAATCCATGTCTTTTATCTCAAAATAGTGCAGAATAATCTGTTTTCCCAGCTGAACCCTTTCTCTCTTCATACTGCTTCCAAAACTCCTTAGCTGGAAACGTAGCTTTACACTCAGGGATGGGTTCTACTTACCTTTACTACTGGTTCGCAATGGGAGCGTGCGTGCTTCTGCGCATGCGCAGATCGCCCATGATGATGTCGTGGTGGGTGGGCGGAGCCTCCCACCAGTTTTACTACTGGTTCTATAGAACTGGACCAAACCAGGAGCAGCCCACCATTGTTTACAATGCATTATTGCTCCTTTCTCCCACCTTAGTGTCCATTTATTTTTGAGGTTGATGGCAGTGAAGATTATTATTGTTCAGCTTCACACAGCTTTTTGAAAAGTTGGATGGTGGAAATAGCAAAGTATTTATAATTAAAAAAATGTAAAACCTGAGTGATAACATTTAGTAGTTGCAAGAGAAAAGAACCCAACATTTCTGTGCCATAGAAACTGAACAGTTGCGGTCAGCTACATATTTGTACAGCACAAAAGGATTACAGGAAAACTCAACTCTGCAATTCAGGCATTCTTTCCAATGAAGTACATTTCTGAGTGAGAATGAATGGTCTAAACTATTCTAAAATAGTCTAAAATAAGTATTCTTATTTTGATGCAAATTTCACTGTAACCAAGAGATACTTTGCTATAACACAATTACAGAAAGCAGTACAATTTCTGTGTTGTATCAGTTATTTGGTTTGAAGGCAAAATATGAATAATACAGACACAATTTTTGGAGCTACAGCCTTTTGCAGCTCACATTATAGCTTTATCATATATCTGCAGACATATGTGTCTCTTTCAAATAGTAGAATACATATGTGATCAATGTTCAGGAAATGATCACGTATGAAACACTAGCCTGTCTCATTTTATGTGGCTATAATTGGGCACAAAGCTCCATATTCCTTTTTTTCTCCTAATTTGGGATGATGAGGTTAAAGAAAATATGGTTTGATTCTTTTCCTGAAATGCATGAGCAATGTTTAAGGCTAATTAAGATTATAAATTTTTGCATAAAACTGGCTCCCCGCCATCCCCCTCAGCAGGTAAGCTGTCTGACATTTTCCTCTCAGAAGTAAAGGGCCAAGGGGACATTTCCTTTGAAATGTACTCAGACACTGTAACTCCATATAAACAATTGTCTAATTCACCAGGTTTAAATAAAACACACTTAAATCATTTCCCCAACAAAATAGATGCAGTGAGTGTGACTGAGCCTTTCTTGCTAGCATTGAAAGGACCAGAAGCCAATTACTGTAGGGATCTTGCTTTTTCAGGGTCGATGCAAATTATGCACATCAGCCAAGACTATTATGTTACTTCAGCTTCAAAATTATATCTGCTGACAACTAATAATGAAGACATAATATTTGTTTGAATTGATTCTTCTTTGTACCAATGATGTCATATTCAGGCACACAAGCAATTTAACAGTATGAATCATGTATTTCAATTATGTTACTACAGTCTAACTCCATGGCTGTTTGTGGGGTGGGGCATAAAACAACCCCTTCCATGATTTATTTGGCATTCTAATTTTTGTTTTGTTTTTTAATCTATTTTAATGGATACCCTTTGCTGTTTTAATCTGTTAAATCAAGAGTCTACTGTTTTAGGATTTTTTGATCCTATTTTGTACTGTTTAACTTCACATTTTAAATCTTTTAAATGAATGTATTATTCAAAATACAATAAAAATTGGTGCTTATAGTCTGTTTGGGTCTAGATGGGACAAAAGAGGCTAAACTGAATCCAGGCAAGACTGAATTGTAGAAAGGATCACTGTAAACTGTGATGATAGTCTTTGAAAGGACTTTCCCTGAAAGAGCAACTCCATGATTTGTAGAGATGTAATATTGGTTTTACAGATGCTGCATTGTATACTAAAAGTATCTGGGTGCAATTCAAAGCACTGGTTTGATCTGTAAAATCTATATGGCTTCATACTAAAGTAATTATAGAATTGCTTTTTCGGCCGCTTTTCTAGCGCAAACCTCCTTCCAATATCTGTAAGAGAGTAAAAGGAGCTTGAGTTTAGCGGGAGTGTTCTTCTGCTGGAGCTCCTGTGTTATGAGACACCATACTTCTTAAAATTAGATTGGCATCATCATTTGTGTCCATCTGGAAACAGAATTGAGGACATTTGTGAGAAGAATGGTCACTAATATTTACTGCTTTAAAGTTGTTTGTGTTTCATTGGCTTTATTGATATTCTTATATTTTTATTCTGCAAACTGCTAGGAAAAATTTTGGTTAAATCCAGAATGGTATATAAACACTAAAAAAATAAATGCTTTTGTGAAAGGATTTCATTAATCAGTTTATTTATGTAATCAATAGTTGCTTTCTAGTATTCAGGAATTTTGCCCCCTAGATTTTATATCTGAGATAGGCAACTCCCATGATTGCTTATATAAACAAACATGTTTTCTTTCACTGAACTATTATTTACTTAGAGTGGGGAGAAGCCACTGTAAAATTGATGTACATTTTTGGCATATAAGATGAAATCTTGTTTTCCTTCCTTTTTTGTACTGTATAAGATCCTCAATCAACTAGCATCATTAGTTTCAAATGGATACACAGTGCTAGCATGGAAAATATGCATAGCACATCTTCAGTTTTACATGTAGAATATTATTGCTAAGGGTCAATTCCATCAATAGAAAGGATTAAAAAGTATATTATAAGGTCAGTCTTAATGATGTGTCATATGTGAAACAGGACTAGTGGGTGGATAAATTTTAAATTTAACAATGTACTGAGAAAAGCCTGCATAAAAATAGTGGTCTTATAATTTAATATCCCAGTGAATGCCTATGAATTCACAATTCATATCCCTATGAATTGTGGGAATTATAGTACTCAAACTTTTGCAAAACAGTAATTTGGAGATAACTCTTAAATTATCATATACACTTTACTGTTCATAGAATGCACCCTTGATATTCTGTCACATTGTCGCACTACAGGGTGTTACCCAGTGGTGGGTTGCTCCCGGTTTGGT
>NW_026682250.1:0-8084 GCF_028640845.1 Ahaetulla prasina | reverse complement strand
GTCATAGCAAACACTCTTTTCCAACAACCTAAGAGACGACTCTACACATGGACATCACCAGATGGTCAACACAGAAATCAGATTGACTATGTGCTCTGCAGCCAAAGATGGAGAAGCTCTATACAGTCAGTAAAAACAAGACCAGGAGCTGACTGTGGCTCAGATCATGAGCTTCTTCTTGCAGAATTTAGGCTTAAACTAAAGAAAGTAGGGAAAAGCACCAGGCCACTCAGGTATGAACTAAATCATATCCCTGGTGAATATACAGTAGAGGTGACAAATAGATTTAAAGAATTAGATCTGATAGACAGAGTGCCTGATGAACTATGGACGGAGGTTCGCAACATTGTACAAGAGGTAGCAACTAAAACCATTCCAAAGAAAAAGAAATGCAAGAAAGCAAAATGGCTGTCTGAGGAAGCTCTGCAAATAGCGGAGGAAAGAAGAGAAGTGAAAGGCAAGGGAGAAAGAGAAAGATACACCCAGTTGAATGCAGAATTCCAGAGAACAGCTAGAAGAGATAAGAATGCATTCTTAAATGAACAGTGCAAAGAAATAGAAGAAAACAATAGAATAGGGAGGACCAGAGATCTATTCAAGAAAATTTGAGATATGAAGGGAACGTTTCATGCAAAGATGGGCATGATAAAGGACCAAAATGGCAGGGACCTAACAGAGGCAGAAGAGATTAAGAAGAGGTGGCAAAATTACACAGAAGTACTATACAAGAATGAGCTTAACATCCCTGATAACCACGATGGGGTGGTCACTAACCTTGAGCCAGACATCCTAGAATGTGAAGTCAAATGGGCCTTAGGAAATCTGAGCAACAACAAAGCCAGTGGCACCCACACCTCCCCACCAGTATTTATAGAGAGACGACAGCTCCAACCACGCTTTGCTTGCACAAGCACGAAGCCGTAAGCACCAGCCTGAAGATGGTGAATGAGACCTCATCAAAACATCGCCAAGATACTCTCAACCTTACATGGGAAAAGACCCAAATATGCCAAGACCTACATACCTATACCCGTGAAACTAATGGATAACAGAATAACAGAGTTGGAAGGGACCTTGGAAATCTTCTAGTCCAACTTCTGCTCAGGCAGGAAACCCTGGCCTATACCTTTCTAGACAAATGGTTGCCCAGTCTCTTCTCAAAAATCTCCAGTGTTGGAGCACCCACAACTTCTGAAGCAAGTTGTTCCACTGATTAATTATTTTAGATGTTAGGAAATTTTTCCTTAGTTTTAGTTTTTAATTTTTTAAAAAATATTATTTATGGAAACTTATTCTGCTGTTGCCCGGTTTAAACTGGAAGCAACAGTTGGTGAGTTGTTAGTTTTTCTTAAAACAAGAAATTAAGTCACTATGCATTTAACTAGGCCTTGAAGACTAGGATTAATCTATACTTCCTGCCTGTCTCAGTATAAAGGCAGGGTACCTAACCTTCCACGAAAGCAAGAATTAATGGTGTCATGTTCAGCTTTTCCTCCTGTTACAATGATGGCAACTTCCACCTCAGCTGTAGTACAAAGTAATGTTGTTCCTTTCTACTGGTGCAAGTAGGGCAAGTCCACTTTACCAGCTGTGTTTACAGTAATTCTGTCTCAGATGCCTCCATTTCAACTGGTTGGCAAGTGTTCTGTTGAGCCTACAACTCATACTCTCTGCCTTTAATGAACATTTTATGCAGGGCTGGCCTACCTTCCATGAAAAGCTGCATCTCCTTCTCCATCTCCCCAGCAGAACCTTGAAATATTGCTTGTTTCTTGCTTTTGAGCAGGTTAAACAAACTAAGGTACAATGCTGCATATAGACTAGACTAGACTAGACTAGACTAGACTGGACTAGAATTCTTTATTGGCCAAGTGAGATTGGACACACAAGGAATTTGCCTCCAGTACATAAGCTCTCAGTGCACATACAAGAAGCAATTGGTAAATCGTGATCAAAGTCATCATAAAAATACATTCATCATAAATTATAAAATACAACAGTTGTATTTTATAATTTATAGTCATAGGATACTAAATAAGATTTCTTTCTTTCTTTCTTTCTTTCTTTCTTTCTTTCTTTCTTTCTTTCTTTCTTTCTTTCTTTCTTTCTTTTATTTTCTAGAATGGATAAAGGTTTCACCAAATTTCCTTCTAGGCCTAGTGACAAGAAGAACTACAAACCTGTTTCTCCCCTTCTCTGGTCCTCACATGATCTGGTGATCACATGATCTGGTGATAGCAAGGCTACCCTGCATCGCTGTGGTCACAGAGGAAGGAAGGAACGAAATCTGAAAAAAGTATATTTTCAGCTGCCATCTTTTCCAACCAGTTTATACACAGGGGATAAGTAGTTGAAGGCTGATGTTCAGAAAAGCTCTAGGTCTAGGTGATGAAAAGATTGTGCTTTCATGATATGACATGATATGACAAATACAACATGGCCATAATTTACCACATGCAGTTTTCACACATGGCATGTTTTTGTATGAAGAAACAACCAACTGACATTTTGTATGTGTGGATGCAGGAGACCAGCTTGTGTACAAGTGCAAAAAATAGTGGCCAACATATGCTGAATGCCGACTTCTGGTTTATATTGTACTATATGCCAGATGAGGCAGCTGCCACCTGCTGATCCTGCCAATGGTCTTGCAGATATGAATGGACATTGGCTAGGTTAAAAGTTAGTGACAGCTGTTCTCATTTAAACTTCATAAAATGCAGTAATGCAGGCAAACTCTGCTCATAACCTGGAGTTTGAGCCTGACAAGGCTCAAGGTTGACTCAGATTTCCATCCTTTTGAGGTTAGAAAAGTGAGAACCCAAATTGTATGGGGCAATATGCAAATAATGCTTACCTTGCAAACTTCCCAGAGAATGCTGTAAAGTGCTATGAAGTGGTTCATAAGCCTAAAATGCTGTTGCTATTTATGAAAACCCAATTTTTCAAAAGATGCTTTGAAAATCCTGCTTTGAGCACATGTCTTCCTGCCTTTAGCTCAAGGGTGTCAAACTCACATTGTCAGGGCAGTGTCATGTGACATATCGGGACTTTTTCCCCCTTTGCTAAACCAGGCATGGGCATGGGCAGCACATGACTGTGACTCCCGAGGACATGGACAGTTTACTGGGAAGGCTGAATGCCACCACATGTTTATTGGACCCGTGCCCCTCCTGGTTGGTGCTGGCCATGCAGGAGGTGACACGAGGCTGGCTCCGGGGGATTACAAATGCTTCTTTGTGGGAGGGGGTCTTTCCCGCTGCCTTGAAAGAGGTGGTGGTGAGACCTTTCCTCAAGAAGCCTTTCCTGGACCCAGCTGTTTTAGGAAATTACCACCCAGTCTCCAATCTTCGCTTCACGGCGAAGGTTGTAGAGAGTGCGGTGGCATGTCAGCTACCCCAGTACCTGGATGAAACTGTCTATCTAGACCCGTTCCAGTCCGGATTTCAGCCTGGATACAGTATGGAGACGGCTTTGGTCGCATTGGTGGATGATCTCTGGAGGGCCAGGGATAAGGGTTACTCCTCTGCCCTGGTCCTATTAGACCTCTCAGCAGCTTTTGATACCATCGACCATGGTATCCTGCTGCCGGTTGGAGGGGTTGGGAGTGGGAGGCACCATTTATCGGTGGTTCTCCTCCTACCTCTCGACCGACGCAGACGGTGTTGACAGGGGGGCAGAGATCGACTCTGAGTTGCCTCATGTGTGGGGTGCCGCAGGGATCGATTCTCTCACCCTTCCTGTTCAACATCTATGAAGCCGCTGGGTGAGATCATCAGTGGTTTTGGGGTGAGATACCAACTGTACGCTGATGACACGCAGCTGTACTTTTCCACCCCAGGCCACCCCAGCGAACCTATCAAGTACTGTCCCGGTGTTTGGCAGCTGTGCGGGTCTGGATGGGGAGAAACAGGCTCAAGTTTAATCCTCCAAGACGGAGTGGCTGTGGATGCGGCACCCGGTACAGTCAGCTGCAGATGCGGCTGTCTGTTGAGTCTTTGGCCCCGATGGAGAGGGTGCACAACTTGGGCGTGCTCCTGGATGGGCGGTTGTCCTTTGAAGAGCATTTGGCGACCGTCTCCAGGAGAACTTTCTATCAGGTTCGCTGATCCGCCAGTTGCGTCCTTCCTGGACTGGGATCCCCTATGCACGGTCACTCATGCTCTCGTTACTCTCGCTTGGACTGCAATGCTCTCTACATGGGGCTCCCTTGAAGAGCACTCGGAGACTCAGCTAGTCCAGAATGCGGCTGCGCGGGTTATTGAGGGAGCGGTTCGAGCTCCCATGTAACACCTATCCTCGCAGGCTGCACTGGCTACCTGTTGTCTTCGGGTGCGCTTCAAGGTATTGGTTACCACCTTCAAGCGCTCCATGGCTTAGGACCGGGATACTTACGGGACCGTCTACCGTCTTCTATCTCCCAGCGACCGGTGCGTTCCCACAGAGGGACTCCTTAGGGTGCCGTCAGCCAAACAATGTCGACTGGCGGCCCTCAGGAGGGCCTTCTCTGTGGGGCTCTACCCTGTGGAACGAGCTTCCCCTGGACTTCGACAATTACCTGACCTTAGGACCTTTCGCCGTGAACTTAAAACCTATTTATTTCGTATGGCTGGACTGGCTTGATTTTTAAAATTTTAATTTAATTTAATGGGTTTTAAATTTCTGTAATTTTATAGGGTGTAATTGTATTTTAAATTTCTGGCCAATTGAATAAGTTTTTTAAGGGTTGTTCTTAATATTGTATGTGTTTGTGTTTGTATTTTATTTGGTTGTTCACCACTCTAAGTCCTTCGGGAGAAGGGCGGTATACAAATTAAAATATGATGATGATGATGATGATGATGATGATGATGATGACGATGACACATTTGGCCCATGGGCCGGGAATTTGACAGCCCTATGTTTAGCTCATCCCCAGCCCATAACAAGGCATATTTAACCTGATCCAATGATAATGTGGAATTTTCCATTTTCTCTTGACATAACTTCTGCTTTATACCTAGCATCTAAATAGTTTAAACATTTTAAAAACAAAACCCCCACAGCTGATCCCATTTTGTAGTCTTTTTTGAAAAAAATTAAAAACTTCAAGAAAACCTCCTTGAAAAAACACTGGACTTTTTTTCCCAATTCTGAAATTCTGGCAGATATTGATTTTAGAGTATTAGCTAAACTTGCTGAATCCATTTTAAAAATTCTCAAAAATATAGATTAATTTTGCCCTGTATCTATGCGTATCCTTTATCTTTTCCTCTCTGAAATGAAAGCGATATCAGCTTTTGGGGGACAAAAAGTAACAAATTACCACTGCTGTCATATTTCCTTTCTGAAGATATTTGGCATCTATGCTAGCCTTTCATTTGATCCAGGAGGATTGATTCATCTTAAAATTTTATAATTTTGTAATATTTTATAAGGTAAAGAGAGGAGCTGCTTTTTATTGGTTTGTTTTCATTTTTTAATGTTGAAAATGAAATTAAGAAAAACAACAATGAAGAGACTGGTTTATTGTAAGAGGAACTGGATACATTATATTCTTATGAAGTAGTCTTGGAAATCACATGACCATAGAAAGTCCTGGATAATAAAGATTTTTTTTTATTTAAAATAAAATAAGGACTTTATTTAATTCTCCTGTTGTGCAAATGGATTCTATGTATTTTAAAATGAGATAATTTTGATAGATGCCTGAGTGGTAATAGAGATATAGTTACTGGAGCCAGACAGTATGAGTTTTCTCCTTCCGATTCTTCTGTTGAAAATTGCTCTGGTACTTAAGGAAGCTAGCGAAAAGAAAATAGGCACAAAACACAGAAATCCAATTCAGTTGAAGATAAATCAAGTGATAATTCTGATGAAATACCGCTTGGGAAGGCAGCCGCAGCATGACAAACTATCCTAATATGAAGGAAAATTACTTTGCTCTTTATACAAACCCGGTATTCATCTCTTTATGTAGTTGTTAGTGTATACTAGATAATACTTGGTGTGTAATCTTTAATTGCTTTTCTTGTGAAATCATCATATGGTAGTTCAAAGGAGAGGTGGGGAAGCCATATGAGAGTTTAACAAGCAGCTGATGGATCATGCTCTCAACATGCAACAATCCAATCTAAGAATTGTATTCATGCACTTCATCACTTGATTAGCCTGAGCCTTCCATTCATCATAACTCTTCCATTACCACACACAGAGATGAGTGGCCTATAGAATAGGGTCTGGTTCATAATAGTTCCTTTTCTGAAACTGTGGCAGGGATAGGGCTATATATGATTGCTAGCCCCATATAACTTCCTGGATGTCCATTGCCTGTCCTTTCTTACTCTGAATGATTAATACTCACCAGTATTGTCTCATCCAGGGCCATAGGTAGCAGAGTTGACACCTGGAACAGCTTTTTGTTTCTCACCAATAGTCAGTTTGCTGCAGTGGTTAAGCATCAAGCAGGAAAAGGCCGGTCCGTGAGCTTTAATCCCTCCTTAAGTATGAACCAGCTGGGTAAACTGAGCCATTCATTCTCTCTCAACCCTAGGAAGGAGGCAAGAACAAACCACTTTGAAAATCTTGTCATGAAACTGCAGGGGAGAGTTGCCTTGGGTCAAGACTAACTAAGTTTAAGGCACATTGTTGTCTTTTGTCAAATGCTCCATAGCACTGCTGACCACCGAATAGTTGACCGGTGCACTGGCAGCAGTGACCAATTCCACACCTCCTTCTCATTTTCGACAGCATCCAACTTATTACATGCACCTTGGGTGGAACCCCCCCCCCTTTCATCATACTGCTGGCTTCATCCAATCTCAGTACGCTTGTCCAACTGTCAAATCATCAGTGGTTCCATCAATTATTCTGGATCCTACAGTATGTTGTAATCTTAGTTGTTCAGTACATTGCTTCTACTATTTTTAGGATTTTAGAAAGTAGGGTTATGACCTGATTCCTTTTAATTCACATCTCCTTAGTATGTTTCTTCACCACCCCATGTATTGGAACTGTCTCTACTATTCTTATACAGTATTATACTCTAGTTCACTGCATATTTTGCCAGTGAGGTCTCTAATCTTCAAATTCTTTCCTTCTGGAACCATTTCTTCCTCAATCTGTTCATTCTGTCTGTCTCTCAATACGCTGTCTAGTCTTAATTCCAGCAAGAGGCTCTTGTAACCATGGTAGAAGCAAATCATGGCAACATTTTTTAATGACATAATCTTTGCCTCATTCTACCCTTTGAATGAAGTAGCCATAAGTAATTCTTAGCTGTATTGGTGTCAAGATAATGTTTTCCCTTTAAGCTGCCAGCAGGCAATAGAATCACAAGATGCATACAGCTGTTTTGCTTTGTCAACAGTTACTCTGGATTAGGGGTTTCAAACTTGCGGCCCAGTTTGATAGCTAGCTGTCTGTCTGTCTGTCTGTCTATCTGTCTGTCTGTCTGTCTGTCTGTCTGTCTGTCTGTCTATCTATCTATCTATCTATCTATCTATCTATCTATCTATCTATCTATCTATCTATCTATCCATTCATCCATCTGTAATCCTTCCATCCATCCATCCATCCATCCATCCATCCATCCATCCATCCATCCATCCATCCATCTCCTAATATTTCTCCTACTTTCCCAGTTTAGGAGTAATAGCCACAAGTGTTTCTGCTACCACTGGGACTACTTTGCCTTTACTTTCCACCATCTAATGATATATATTTCTTTCTTCTATGTGTCCATTTGCAATTTTTAAATAATTTTGTAAAAGGCTCTGGGAAGTAGCCCACTGTCTGCCTGCAGTTTTTTCCATCGAAATCATAATATAAGCATCTGTTTGAAGAAGTTCAGCTGTCTATAGTTTTTTTTTCTAAACCATGTGTTCTTTTAGTCACATCATTAAAATATTCTCAGTAATTATTTTTAAAAAAAATTTTGTAATTGATTTCTACAAGCAATTAGATTTATTACCAGGAAATAATAGTGAAATTTGAAGACTTGCTCTTACTTTTACTTTTTTTTTTCAAATCACACCAACCAAACAGTAAAAATTTTGTATATGATCATCTATGTGATCATCTATAATCAATTGGAAAAGATTCAT
>NW_026682249.1:0-8085 GCF_028640845.1 Ahaetulla prasina | reverse complement strand
AAAGTTCTTTTCAACTTTCCCTTACGGTACTTGTCGACTATCGGTCTCGTGCCGGTATTTAGCCTTAGATGGAGTTTACCACCCGCTTTGGGCTGCATTCCCAAGCAACCCGACCGAGAAGACCCGGTCCCGGCGCGCTGGGGCCGCCACCGGCCTCGAAGCGGTTGACATTAAACTTGAACCTATTTTTTGCTCTTGTAATATTGCGATTGAAGCTGAAGTAGTCTTCTACAGGAAGGACATTGCAATAGATGATTTTGTGTGTTAAACACAGGTCATGTCAGAGTCGATGGAGCTGTAAGTTTTCTAATCCCAGGATTTCAAGCCTGGTGGTATAAGGTATTTGTTGTTTTCGGAGGAGCGAAGAACTCTTCTAGTGAAATATTTCTGGACTCGTTCTATTGTATTTATGTCAGTTTTTCTTTGAAGGCTTCTCATCCAAGAAGCTTCTTCAGTTCTGAAGAGAAGAGGAAGAAGAGGCTGAAGCAGCTTCTTGGATGAGAAGAACGTCTTCAAGAAGAACCAGAAGTCCAGTTGCTTCTTGAAAAGGAAAAAGGAAAAAGAACCTATGGAGAAACCGATGGCGGAAGAGATTCTGGATTTCAATGTTAACATCTTTGGGGGCGCCTTCAAAGCAGGGTGACTCCTGCCCGTTTTCTTGGCAATATTTTCAGAAGGGGGCCGAGAACGTCACTCGTTTGTTTGGGGGAGCCTAAGGCAGGACTCGAACACACGTCCCGCCACTTTCAAACCCAAGTGTCTTAAAACATCAACAATCCTCCAAAACAATCTGTTGGGCACCTGGAGGGCATCAGAGGCTGGCTGGTCTTACATCCACCAGATTTGGCAGGTGGGACTGTCTCCGTTGAGCCCCATAACTCGAGGGGAAGTGGGCCAGAACCCCCCAATGCCAACCTCAGAAGCCAAAGCCTGCAGGTGAGTTTATGTAATGGGGAGGATGCAAATTTTCCGGGTGGTCCTTGTCTTATGGCCACAACTGAGCCCAAAATATCTGTGTGATAAGCGGAAGCATTGTTAAGTGAGAAGGAGAAAATTTCTGAACGTGAGAACCATCAAACGATGGAACAGAAGTTGCCTTCAGAAGTTGGGGAGCTTCATCCCTTTATTTTATTTATTTATTTATAATCGAATTTGTATACGCCTTCTCCCAAGGACTTAGGGTGATTAACAGCCAGTTTAAAAAAACAATATAAAATTAATATAATTTATGGCCAAAATACTAAAAACTAACAACAATAAAACTAAAACCCCATTGAAACTACATTTTAGGCTAGCCTGCTCGATGGAATAAAGTCTTCAGCTCATGAGCGGAAGGTCCAAGGTCGGGAGTTGACGGCCCCGAGGCAACTCATTCCAGAGGGCAGGAGCCCCACAGAAGGCCCCTGGGGCCAGTCGACATTGTTTAACTGGTACCCCGTGGGAGCAGGTCGATGGGAGGCTGTTGGTGGCAGTAGGCGGTCTCGTAAATAACGGTCCTAAGCCATGGAGCGCTTTAAAGGTGGTAACAACACCTTGAATTGCACCGAAGACCACGGAAGCCAGTGCAGACCACGCAGGAGAGGCGTCACATGGGAGCCATGAGATGCTCCCTCTGTCACCCGCGCGGCCGCATTCTGGACCAGTTGGAGCTTCCGGGTGCTCTTCAAGGGGAGCCCCATGTAGACAGCATTGCAGTAGTCCAGGAGGGATGTCCCTGGAGGCTTTCAAGAAGAGACTGGGCTGCCATTGGTCAGAAAAGGTGTATGGTCTCCTGCTTGGGGGGGGGGGTTGGATTAGATGACCTAAAAGGTCCCTTCTGACTCTCTTAATCGGCATCTGTAAGAGGCAGCGGGCAGCACCCCGGAGCCCCTCGGGAGAAAAAAACGGCAGGCAAAAATTTATGGGGTGGGTGGGTGAGCAGAGCAGGAGATGCTGCACATCCGGATGACCCGCGGCTGGGAAGTGCCAAGTGTCTGGTAGGCGGTTCCCAGCGATCTGCACAGGCAGCAGTCTGGCAGGGCAAGGAGGAGAATTGCTGGCAGGCAGAAAGGGAAATGAGGCAGATTAGAGGCTCCCATTGTCGGTGGGAAGAGGCTGCTCAGCCATCCTGGCTCCAGAGGGCTGCCTAACAAACCCCCCCCCCACTGCCTGCCAGAGTCTGGTGCCCTCCCCTCCCCCCACAATGCCCGGCTGGCAGAAACTTGCACCGACACTTGCATGCACACACAGACCCCGACAGTTGCACACACACACAGAGCTAGGTTTTACATTTAGGATTAAGGGCCTCTGGTGGCTCATCAGGCTAATGCAGCCTGTTATTAACAGCAACTGCCTGCAATATTGCAGGTTCAAGTCCCACCAGGCCCAAGGTTGACTCAGCCTTCCATCCTTTATAAGGTAGGTAAAATGAGGGCCCAGATTGTTGGGAGCAATAAAAGTTGACTTTGTATATAGTATACAAATGGATGAAGACTATTGCTTGACATAGTGTAAGCTGCCCTGAGTCTTCAGAGAAGGGCGGGATATAAATGCAAATAAAATAAATAAAATAAATAAGCGAGACCTGGCTCCAAAACAGGAACGGTGAGAGGGACCTTGGAGTCCCAGTGGGCGATCCCTTCAACGCGAGCCAGCCGTGTGCGGCAGCAGCCAAAAAAGCCAAGACGATCCTGGGTCGCATAAACAGAAGCAGAGAATGAAAATCACGTGGAGTCTTAGTGGCACTCAGTCCAGTTCTGGAGAACCGCTAGCGGAAATTTTGAGTAGTTTGGAGAAACTTTGAAGGGGTTGGACTAGATGACCTCCAAGGTCCCTTCCGACTCTGTTACTGTTAAGAATCACCTCTGACTGGCCCTGCCCCCCATCTATTCTCTGCCTCCCG
The DNA here is from genome assembly GCF_028640845.1 of Ahaetulla prasina. NCBI lineage: Eukaryota > Metazoa > Chordata > Lepidosauria > Squamata > Colubridae > Ahaetulla > Ahaetulla prasina. The sequence goes on along the minus strand of NW_026682249.1, from coordinate 5,204 downwards.
AGTCCCGGCTGATCAGGAGGGAATGGGGATTTTATAGTATCCTTCCCCTGGAGTGAGGAGGGAATGGGGATTTTACAGTAACCTTCCCCCTGCCACGCCCACCAAGCCACGCCCACGGAACCCAGTAGTAAAACAAATTTGAATCCCACCACTGAGTCTTAGTAACACTTTATAAAGCCTTAGTATGACCATCACACCTGGAATTCTGTATCCGGTTTTGGTCACATTACAAAAAAGATGTTGAAATTTTGGAAAAAGTGCCGAGAAGAAGAACTAAGATGATTAAAGGCCTGGAGACTAAAACACATCAAGGACGGCTGCAGGATTTGGGGTTTGGCCAGTCTAGAGAAAAGAAATACTGGGGAGGGGGAGAGGCCCAATAACAGCCTCCCAGTATTTGAGGGGCCGCCCCAAAGAAGAGGGGGTCAATCTAGTCTCCAAAGCACCAGAAGGCAAGACAACGGATGGAAACTAATCATGGAAAGAAACAACCTGGAATTAAGGAGAAACTTCCTAACACTTCGAACAATTAATCAGTGGAACGGCTTGCCACCAGAAGTTGTGGGTGTTTCACCCCTGGAGGATTTTAAGAAGAGACTGGAAAGCCACCTGTCTGAAATGGGATGTGGTCCCCTCCCTGAGCAGGGGGTTGGACTAGATGCCTTCAGGACCACTAGGCCAGGGCCAAGGCCCCTCTCCTTGGATGCAATCTCTTCCAGAGCTCATAGACCTCCCCCCCCCCGCATTTCCTCAGGTGCCAACCGTCCTGCAGTCAGAGACTCAAGAACCACACGACCCCAAACAAACCATCGAGGGTTTCCCTTCCAATGAACCCTCAGTTGGATGAGCAAGGCCGTCTTCCGTTCAGTGAAGACCAGACCTTTGAAAATGGCTCACGGGCGAGGAGGAGAAAGAACGTTTTGGATCCCCTGGGTCCTTTTGAAGATGGTTTGGGAAGGGATGCTGGCTTGCTGTGTTTTAATCCTTGGTGTCGTCTCTAAACAAGATGTTTCTTTCTTCTTTCCTTCCTTCTTCGGTGATCTCTTCCCTCATCTCTGGTCTGTTTTGTTCCTCCTTCCTCCTTTCCTTCTCTACCCCATCTCCACCATGTCTTCGCCTCCACCTTTTCCTTCACCATCTCCTTTGTCTTCTCCATCTCTTTTCCTTCTTCTCCATCTTCTATTCCTTCTCCAACTTCTTCTTCGCCTTCTTGAGCTTCTCCATCTCCTCCATCTTCTTCATCTCCATCTTCTCCATTTTGTTCTTCTCTTTTCCTCCTTCTTGTCCTTCTCCATCTCTTTTCCTTCTGCTCCATCTTCTCCATTTTGTTCATGTTTTCCTTCTTCTTCTTGATCTTCTCCATCTCCTTCTCCTTCTCTGGCTTCTTCATCTATGTCATCTTCTCCATCTCCAACTCCTTCTTCTCCTTCTCTTTCTTGAACTTCTCCATCTTTTTTTGTTTTCTCCATCTCCTCCTCCTCCTCCTCCCATCTTCTCCATCTCCTTTCCCTTCTCCCAGTCTTCTCCATCTGTTACTCCCTCTCCGTCTTTCCCTCCTTCTTCTCCTCCTCCTTCAGAAATGGTCAAGAAAGGGATCTCCATGTTTTCCTGCATGCAAGGGAATGCTTGGAAAATGAAGATATATATATATAAGAAGAAAAAAAGAAAAACAATAGGACAGGAACGGTAGGCACGTTTGTGCGCTTATGCACGCCCTTTATGGTCCTCTTAGGAATGGGGTGAGGTCAATAGTAGACAGTTTTTGGTTAAAGCTTTTAGGATTATGAGAAGAGACCACAGAGTCAGGTAAAGTGTTCCAAGCACTGATGATTCTGTTACAGAAGTCATATTTTCTGCAATCTAGATTAAAGCGGTTGACATTAAGTTTAAATCTTTTGGTTGCTCTTGTATTATTGCAATTGAAGCTGAAGTAGTCTTTAACAGGAAGGACATTACAATAGATGATTCTATGAGTTAAACTTAGGTCTTGTCGGCGACGGAGTTCTAAGTTTTCTAAGCCTAGGATTTCAAGTCTGGTGGGATAAGGTATTTTGTTGTTTTCAGAGGAATGGAGAACTCTTCTTGGAAAATATTTCTGGACATGTTCAATTGTATTGATGTCAGAGATGTGGTGAGGGTTCCAAACAGGCGAGCTGTATTCAGATATTCAGATGCAAGATCCAGAGCAATGATTTTGCAAACGTGATCTTATGTGTACAGGCAATTAATTTTAATCCGTAGTTATTAATCTTTCCCACTGACTCCACACTTCCACGGTCGATATATAAATACATATACATGCATCTATGCATCCACTTATGGAGGCACCTTCTGTGCATATATTTACCATGGAAGGGAAAATGTCTGGTGTCACTTTTAGCTGGAGAAACTTATGCAATGCTCAAAATTTCTGGGCTCACCATTTTTAAAAATCTACTCTTCCTTTTGCTTAGTTTCTTCCTCTCTTCCTTTTTCTCACTCTTCTTTTCCTTCCTTCTTCCTTTCTTTTCGTTCCTTGCTTCTTCTCCTCCTTCTTTCTCTGTTCCTCCTTTTCTTCCTTTTATTGTCTCATTTTCCTCCTTTCCTTCCTTATCTTACCATCTTCTTTTTCTTCCCTCCCTCCCTCCCTCCCTCCCTCCTTCTCTCTTCCTCTCCTTCCTTCCTGCCTCCCTTCTTTTGTTTTCCTTCCTTGCTTCTTCTCCTCCTCCCTCCTCCCTTTTTCTCAAAGCTTCTCTCTTTTTACTCTCATTTTCTCTCTCATTCCCTTCCTTAGCACCTTTTTCCTTCCTTCCTCCCCCTCCCTTCCTTTCTTCCTTTCTTTCTCCTTCCTTCCTCCCTCCCTTCCTCTTTCTTTCCTTCCTCCCTCTTTTCCCTTATCTCCTTCCTCCCTTCCTCTCCTTCCCATCTCTCCTTCCTTTCCTCCTTCCTTCCTCTCTCCCTCCCTCTTTCCTTCCTTCCTTTCTCCTTCCCTCTCTCCCTTCCTCTCCCTCCCCTCTCTTCCTTCCTTCCTCTTCCTTCCTCCCTCCCTCCCTCCCTCTCTTCCTTCCTTTCTCCTTCCCTCTCTCCCTTCCTCTCCCTCCCCTCTCTTCCTTCCTTCCTCTTCCTCCCTCTTTCCTCTCTCCTCCCTCGTTTCCCCTCTCCTTCCTCCCTTCCTCTCCCTCCCATCTCCCTTTCCTCCTTCCTTCCTCTCCCCCTCCCTCTTTTCTTCCTTCCTTTCTCCTTCCCTCTCTCCCTTCCTCTCCCTCCCCCCTCTTCCTTCCTTTCCTCCTTCCTTCCTCTCTCCCTCCTCTTTTCCTTCCTTCCTTTCTCCTTCCCTCTCTCCCTTCCTCTCCCTCCCATCTCTTCCTTCCTCCCTCCCTCCCTCCCTCTTTTCTTCCTTCCTTTCTCCTTCCCTCTCTCCCTTCCTCTCCCTCCCATCTCTTCCTTCCTTCCTCTCTTCCTCCCTCGTTTCCTCTCTCTTCCTCCCTTCCTCTCCTCCCATCTCCTTCCTCCTTCCTTCCTCTCCCTCCTCTTTTCTTCCTTCCTTTCTCCTTCCTCTCTCCCTTCCTCTCCCTCCCATCTCTTCCTTCCTTTCCTCCTTCCTTCCTCCCTCCCTTCCTTTCTTTCCTTCCTCCCTCTTTTCCCTTATCTCCTTCCTCCCTTCCTCTCCTTCCCATCTCTCCTTCCTTTCCTCCTTCCTTCCTCTCTCCCTCCCTCTTTTCCTTCCTTCCTTTCTCCTTCCTCTCTCCTTCCTCTCCTCCCATCTCTTCCTTCCTTCCTCTCTTCCTTCCTCCTCCCTCCTCCCTCTTTTCTTCCTTCCTTTCTCCTTCCTCTCTCCCTTCCTCTCCTCCCATCTCTTCCTTCCTTCCTCTTCCTCCCTCTTTCCTCTCTCCTCCCTCGTTTCCCTCTCCTTCCTCCCTTCCTCTCCCTCCCATCTCCTTCCTTTCCTCCTTCCTTCCTCTCTTCCTCCCTCTTTCCTCTCTCCCTCCCTCGTTTCCCCTCTCCTTCCTCCCTTCCACTCCCTCCAATCTCTCCTTCCTTTCCTCCTTCCTTCCTCTCCTCCCTCTTTTCTTCCTTCCTTTCTCCTTCCTCTCCTTCCTCTCCCTCCCATCTCTTCCTTCCTTTCCTCCTTCCTTCCTCTCTCCTCCCTCTTTTCCTTCCTTCCTTTCTCCTTCCTCTCTCCTTCCTCTCCTCCCATCTCTTCCTTCCTTCCTCTCTTCCTCCTCTTTCCTCTCTCCCTCCCTCGTTTCCCTCTCCTTCCTCCCTTCCTCTCCTCCCATCTCTCCTTCCTTTCCTCCTTCCTTCCTCTCTCCTCCCTCTTTTCTTCCTTCCTTTCTCCTTCCTTCTCTCCCTTCCTCTCCTCCCATCTCTTCCTTCCTTTCCTCCTTCCTTCCTCTCTCCTCCTCTTTTCCTTCCTTCCTTTCTCCTTCCTCTCCCTTCCTCTCCTCCCATCTCTTCCTTCCTTCCTCTCTTCCTCCCTCTTCCTCTCTCCTCCCTCGTTTCCCTCTCCTTCCTCCCTTCCTCTCCTCCCTCCTTCCTTTCCTCCTTCCTTCCTCTCTCCTCCCTCTTTTCTTCCTTCCTTTCTCCTTCCTCTCTCCCTTCCTCTCCCTCCCATCTCTTCCTTCCTTTCCTCCTTCCTTCCTCTCTCCTCCTCTTTTCCTTCCTTCCTTTCTCCTTCCCCTCCTCCTCTCCCTCCCATCTCTTCCTTCCTTCCTCTCTTCCTCCCTCTTTCCTCTCCTCTCCCTCCCTCGTTTCCCCACTCCTTCCTCCTTCCTCTCCCTCCCATCTCTCCTTCCTTTCCTCCTTCCTTCCTCTCTCCTCTTTTCTTCCTTTCTCCTTCCTCTCTCCCTTCCTCTCCTCCCATCTCTTCCTTCCTTTCCTCCTTCCTTCCTCTCTCTCTCCTCTTTTCTTCCTTCCTTTCTCCTTCCTTCTCTCCTTCCTCTCCTCCCATCTCTTCCTTCCTTTCCTCCTTCCTTCCTCTCTCCTCCCTCTTTTCTTCCTTCCTTTCTCCTTCCTCTCTCCCTTCCTCTCCTCCCATCTCTTCCTTCCTTCCTCTCTCCCTCCCTCTTTTCTTCCTTCCTTTCTCCTTCCTCTCTCCTTCCTCTCCCTCCCATCTCTTCCTTCCTTCCTCTCTTCCTCCCTCTTCCTCTCTCCTCCCTCGTTTCCCCTCTCCTTCCTCCCTTCCACTCCCTCCAATCTCTCCTTCCTTCCTCCCCATCTTTCCT
>NW_026682248.1:0-8087 GCF_028640845.1 Ahaetulla prasina | reverse complement strand
TTATTTATTTAGATTGCTAAATAAATGGCTTTGTTTATTTGTCTAAATAAATATTTATTTACATACAGTAAACAACTATTGTTTATTGCAAGTTGATGTTGGTCTTCTGCACATGAATCTATGCACATCTTTTATCATTTTTTTTTCATTTGCTGGAGATTAGGAGACATTTTACATATACACACACAAACTATATTAAGGCACTAAAATTTGGAAAGCAAATAGGAAATCTAAATTAAGCTCAAATGCAACCAGGCAGCCAAGGTGGAGGAGTAAAGCAAAAAAGCATTGAGGAACCCAGATAAAAAGTAAGAATTCCCAACTAAATTAGAATGCTTTGGAGAGAGAACACAAACAATATATTACAGATAGAGCTCTATAAGTTACCCATACCACACACAGGAAGATATTTAAAGACGGGAAGCTCCTGACCTTCAAGCAAGCACAGCCATTTTCAATTACCAGGAACCAAGCTACTTGAGAAAAAAAAAAGCTTATTTCCAAGTAAACTATTTTGCCCAAAGCACCAGCCCACAAAACGTCTTCTTCCTTTTGGTTCTGGCCACAACAACAGCAGCATTCCTGCAAGTTAGATACTTAAACTTTGATCTCCAGGACTCCAAAGGATTATCTTACTTGTGGGACATGATTTTCAGATGACTTTTTTTTTTTTTCTGGTTTGGTAAAATCTGACAGGCTCAGCATGCTGCAAATCCCAACAGTCACACAAGGTCATCTTAACAGGACTTCAAAGATGTCAGCTTTAATTTCTGTCTCCTTTTATTCTCCTTTGACAAAACACGTCTTCCTGTTCGGACTACCCAAATGGGTGTGCTACTTTTCAAGTTCCCTAGAATCGTCAGGTTGTTACTGTCGTTCCTCGATCCGGTTCACATTAAAAACAAGAAAAAAGTCAAGGAAACAATTGGCCCATAGCTGGGAGAAAGTGGCAAGAAGGTGACAAGCAACAGGGAGAAAGCAGATCTACTTAACTCATTTTTTGCTTCTGTCTTTACACAAAAGGAAAAAAAACAATCCAATCTATCAAAAACAATACCACAAAAAACAGACTAGGAACACAAGTTAAAATAGGGGGGGAAATGGTAAGTGAACACCTGTCTACCCTAGATGAGTTCAAATCATCAGGACCGGATGGATTATACTCCAAGGTTCTGAAGGAACTGGCAGATGAGATATCAGAACCACTGAACTATATCTTTCAAAGATCTTGGAGCACAGGGGAACTGCCAGAGGACTGGAAAAGAGCTGATGTAGTTCCCATCTTCAAAAAATAGAACAGAATAGAATAGAATAGAATAGAATAGAATAGAATAGAATAGAATTTTTTAATGGCCAAGTGTGATTGGACACACAGGAAATTTGTCTTGGTGCATATGCTCTCAGTGTACATAAAAGAAAAGATACCGGAGGCTCCAGTGACGTCACCTCCTGCTGGGTGAAAGTGAAAGTAAAAATTTTTAGTACGATGAAGCAGCGTTATTTGTGGATTGTTACAAACGGAGTTTTTTTATACTGAAAGGAGGGAAGGAGAGTTATTAAGTTTGAATTCCTGATTCTTTTGAAGACAGAATGGCAGCTAAACCTTTAAAGCCTTCTGGAAGAAGGGGATCTGAACCAAGTCTTGAGGAAATATTGAAAGAACAATTAAAACTTTCTGAAGATAGGCAAAAAGAGATGATGGAGAATTTTAATGCAAAAATAAGAGAAGATATTCTTATGGCAGTTCAAGGACTGAGTAAAAAAATTGAAGGATTGGAAGTGGAAATGCAACAGATCTCTCAGTCAAATAAGCATTTACAAGACAAAATGAAAGGTGTTCAGAAAAAAGTGGATCAAAATGAAGATCAGGTTGTGATATTACAATATAAACTTATGCAAGGAGCTCTTAGAATTCGTGGTATGCAAGAAGCGAGAGAAGACTTAAGAAAAATTATATCAGAAGCATTGGCTGAATTTATTGAAGCGGACCCCAAGAGGTAGCTTACCAAATTGATAAAATATATAGAGTTAATTCTGGATTGCAAGACAGAGAAAGCTTCCTCGGGACATTGTGGTTTATTTTGTGAAAAGGACTATGAGAAATCAAATTCTGCAAGTTTCATATCAGACAACTTTAAAAATTGGAGAACAGGAGTTGAAGGTGTTGAAGAGATTCCTTCAAAGATGTTAAGAGACAGGAAGGAATTTGCTTTTTACACAAGAACTTAAAAACATCAGATTCAATTCAGATGGGAGGTGCCAGTTGGACTGACTATTCTATCAAGGAAGGAGATATAGAATTGACACTGTTTTAAAGGCAAAGGATTTTCTTTCTACAGTTTTGAAAGTCGAAATAGAAGTGATAGAAAAACTTCGACTCAAGAAGGCGTGGTGATCCAAGAGCCTTTATTGCTGCCAGTATTAGAGGAACCACAAGAGCAAAGGGTGACAAGAGGAGCCCTTAAGCGTAAAGAAGAGCAACAGTCTCAAAGTAAAAGTCAGGATCCCAGTATGGAAGCTGTGGGAGGAGCTAGACGGAAGATACCGGAGGAGGAGCTTCCGTTGTCTGCTTCAAAGCTTCAGGAGGCCAGTAATGGCAAATAGAATCTTGTCATGGAATGTTAATGGCTTGAATTCAGCTCAGAAAAGAAGGAAAATATTTCACTACTTGAAACAATTTAAAAATGATGTGATTTGTTTGCAAGAGACACATATAAAATTATCAGACCAAAAATATTTAATTAATTCAAAATTGGGTAACCATTTTGTTGCATCAGCTTTGGAAAAGAAGCATGGAATTGTTGTATATATCAGGAAGGATATACCAGCTAAGTTAATTGAGGCAGATATTCAAGGAAGATTTATTGCTATTGAACTGGTGATAGATGCAAAAAAGACTTTGCTGATAGGTATTTATGCACCTAATCAGCAACAAGAAAAGTTTTACAAAATGTTACATGAGAGGTTGACCCTCTGGGATTATAGTTCGTTTATTTTATTAGGAGACTGGAATGGAGTAATTGATACAAGAAGGGATAAGAGAACCTCCTCCAAGAAGATACCTATACATGCAAAATTACCAAAATCGTTTTGAAATGATGGAAGACTTTGAGTTTAGAGATATATGGAGGTTACGGAATCCAGATGAGAGAGATTTTACTTTTTTTTCTGATAGGCATCAATCTTTTTCACGTATTGATTTTATTTTAATTTCTAATGACTTGCTTTCTAGGGTGAAGAAACGAAGATATTTCGGTGTTTAACTGACCATAGCCCAGTATGGATGGAATTATTACAAGGAAAAAGGTGGTAGAACATGGAGGTTGAATGAAAATCTGTTTAGATATGAGGATAATGTAACTTATTGTAAGAAACAGTTAAAGAATTTTTGATTTTAATATGTACAAAGGGACACCTATAGGAACTGTGTGGGAGGCGAGCAAAGTGTTTATTAGAGGGATATTGATTTATTTGGATAATAGGCAAAGGAATAATAAACAAAGGCAGCGTAGGTACTTGGAAGAAGAAATTCAAAGGAAGCAACAGTTATTAATTCAAAACCCACAAGATCATAAACTTAAAGAGGCTATAAAAATATTACAGAGTCAATTTAATATGATAATGGCAGACCTGAATATACAATATGCTAAACATAATACCTTTTGTAATGCAAATAAACCTGGGAGATGGTTGGCATATAACTTAAGGAAAAAACAGAAACCACGTGTCATACAAAAAATAGAATATAAAGGTAAAGAGATATATAAACAGGATAAAATTAAAAAGGCATTCTCAGAATTTTACACTGCACTATATGCAAAAGACAAAATATTGAATAGGGACATTTATGATTATTTGAAAGATTATAAGGTTAATACTCTAACATTAGAACAGAGGGAAGAGCTGAATCGGCCGATAGCTACTGGAGAAATAGTGGAGGCAATTAAACAATTAAAATGGGAAAACCCTGGTACAGATGGTCTTACAGCAACTTATTATAAAAACACAGGATGAAATATTAGGCCCACTTAAAGAATTATTTAATCAGATACAATTAGGGTGGAATACCCCGTCATAGAAAACATCTTTTATTTCACTGATACCAAAGAGGAGCAAGATTGCTCTAAACCTGGTAACTACAGGCCGATTTCACTTTTAAATAATGATTATAAGATTTTGTAAAAATAATAGCAAATAGATTAATGTTAGTTTTACAACAAAGAATTCATACTGATCAATCTGGTTTTATAAAAGGGAGGCAGATGAGGAATAATGTTAGACAGATTATTAATATATTGGAATATCTGGAAAAGAAGAATACTTCAGCAGCACTTATTTTTGGATGCAGAGAAAGCCTTTGATCGATTGCATTGGGATTTTTATTTAAATTAATAGAGAAAATGCAATTTGGAGACTGTTTTATTAGAATAATTAAAGCGATTTATGGAGAGCAAACAGCACAGATTATAGTAAATGGTAGTTTGACAGAAGTTATTAAGATTGCGAAGGAACGAGACAGGGATGTCCCTTATCACCATTATTGTTTGTTTTGACTCTGGAACCATTATTAGATAAAATACGAGAATTAATGAAAATAGAGGAATTAAGATTAGACAATATGAGTATAAAGTTAGAGCTTTTGCAGATGATGTAGTGTTACGTTAATGAATCCTATAAATTCAAGTAGATTTTGTTGGAAGTAATTGATAAATATGGAAAGGTATCAGGATTTAAAATAAATCAGAATAAAACAAAAGTGATAATTAAAAATATGTCTATACAACAGAAACAAAAACTAGAGGAAATGACAGGATTTGAGGTGCTAAAAAAGGTTAAATACTTAGGGGTCTATATTAGCTCTTGAACAAGAAACTTTATAAGAATAATTATGACTTGCTATGGCAAAAGTTCAGAATGATATGAGTGGCTGGAAGAAATTGCAGTTATCCCTATTGGGAAGGATTGCGGCTATTAAAATGAATGTGTTACCTAGATTTTGTTTCTGTTCCAGATGATACCTATAATTAAAAAGGATAAAAATTTGGAAGATTGGCAGATTGGGATTAATAAATTTATATGGCAGGGTAAAAAGGTGAGGGTTAAAATGAAAATAATACAGGACTCACGGGAAAGAGGTGGCTTAAAAATGCCTAACTTTAAACTATACTATGAAGCAGTAGCCTTTCAGTAATAAGTGACTGGTTTAACTTAACAGAGGAAAGAATTTTGAATATAGAAGGTTATGACTTGTTATATGGATGGCATGCGATTTTATTTTATGAAAAAGTGGATAGGGCTTTTAAGAATCATGTGTTGAGAAGTGCTTTTATGGTCTGGAAAAATATTCCTATAAATTAGATTATAAGATTCCTATATGGCGAGCCCTAGACATGCAATAGAGAATATAAATATAGAACAGAAACAGGAAATGATTACTTATAAAGAACTTTTGTATGCTGAAGGAGGTAGATTGCAATTAAAATCATTACAGGTATTAAATGAAGAAGGGAGGAATTATACTTGGTTTCAATATGGGCAAATACGTGCTAGATGGAAAGAAGATCAAAAACTTGGTATAATGCAAAGGAGGAAAATTTAATAAAGCAAATTAGAAATCAGACCCAGGAGCATATAAAGAGATTGTATAATGTGTTGCTTGAAATAGATTCGGAAAAGGATTTGGTAAAGGATTGTATGATAAAATGGGCACAGAATATTCAGGAACCAATAATGTTGGAAACATGGGAGAAAATTTGGGTTAGAAATGTTAAGTTTACACACAGAATTTAAGGGAAAATTTTATAAGATGTTTTATAGATGGCATTAGATCCCAAAAATTATCATGTATGTATCCTAATATCCAAGCGAAATGTTGGAGGTGTGATTGTGATGATGCTACATATTTTCATATTTGGTGGACTTGCAATAAAATTAAGGTCTTTTGGATAAGAATTTGGTGGATTATTCAAAATGTACTGAAGAAGAAGATAAAGTTCCTGCCACAATTTTTCCTTTTGGGAATTATAACGGATTGTACAGGGATTGAGACTAAATTGATTTTGAATTTAATAACAGCAGCAAGACTGTTGATTGGACAATACTGGAAGAAAGAAGAGTACCTACAATAGAAGAATGGATATTGAAAGTTATTAATTTGGCTGAGATGGCTAAAATCTCAGCTTTTTAAAAGACAATACGCAGGAAAGATATTTAATTGAATGGAAAAATGGATTGATTATCTACAAAACAGATATCAGATTAAGAAATATCAGATTGCCTTTGAATAATTAGAAAGTTATTTTATGTAATGGGAGGGGTTGGGAGATGAAAAGCTTTGGATGTGGTTATTTGATTGGAAGGAAAATTTTATTCTATGTTTGGTTTATGTATAACAATACCTTGGATTGACCCGGAAGCCGGGGAGGAGGGGAAGGGGTTTTGGGGGAGGAGGGGAAAAAGGGGGAAAATGTTTTTGTTTTTTAAAACTCTTTCAATAAAAAAAAAAAAAAGAGGCACTTCGTGGCTGATCTCTGCCCCCCTGCCAACACTGTCTGCGACCGGTCAGAGAGGAAGGAGGAGAACCACCGAAAAACGGTGCCCCCCCCACTCCTAACCCCTCCAGCCGTCGCAGCAAGATACCATGGTCGATGGTATCAAAAGCTGCTGAGAGATCTAATAGGACCAGGGCAGAAGAACAACCCCTGTCCTGGGCCCTCCAAAGATCATCCACCAACGCGACCAATGCCATCTCTGTGCTGTACCCAGGCCGGAAACTGGACTAGGACGGGTCAAGATAGACAGTTTCATCCAGGTACCGAGGGAGCTCATGCGCCACCACACTCTCAACAACCTTTGCCACAAAACGAAGGTTGGAGACTGGACGATAGTTCACTAACACAGCTGGATCCAGGGAGGGCTTCTTGAGGAGGGGTCTCCCCACCGCCTCTTTCAAGGCGGTAGGGAAGACACCCTCCCTCAAAGAAGCGTTCACAATTCCCTGAAGCCAGCCTCGTGTAACCTCCTGTGTGGCCAGTGCCAACCAGGAGGGACACGGGTTCAATAAACATGTGGTTGCATTCAGCCTCCTCAGTATCCTGTCCATGTCCTCGGGAGCCACAGTATCGAACTCTTCCCAGATGACATCTTCAAGATCCACCTCCGTCATCCTACCCAAATCTACCCAATCTGAGTCCATCCCATCCCGGATCTGAGCGACTGAAGAAAACAGAACTTTGACTTTGGAATTGTGAGTAATTAATGTCAGATTTCCTCTTGCAATCTGATAATGTGGAAATGCCTACAAAGAAGAATCAGCAAGGAGTAGGATCATATGACGTAGCATGAGAAATATCTAGAAAGATCGAATGGTAATAATCAATAATGAACAACCAATGTAGGGTTTCTCTCTAAATCAGTAGTAAAATCACAATAGCTCTAATAATGCATTCTAGATCAACTGTAAACCTTTAGGATTAGCATAATTCTAATTCTCCAAAAATGGCATATTTTTTCTTAACAACTCATTATCTTAATAATTGCCTGCAAAGTAAATTATAGCAAGTCTCATATAGACAATATTGTAGTCTGTTAGGTGATTAAAACATTAGTGTATGTATGAAGGGCTCCCATTCTAGGAATAACACATTTTTCTCTATTTTAGACAAAAATCTAAATTGCAGATTGTTTACCCACAGTATATATTTAACCTGTGTACAATCTACATGAGGAACAGGGCTAACCAGTGCTTCTGAGTTTTGTTTTTGTTTTTTTAAATAAAAGATCTTTCCTTGTTGTTTATCCTTCTGTGAGAGCAAATGAGGGGCAATTCAATTAATTGTCTGCCTTAATTTTATTTTGTCTAGATACCAAAGATAATCCCAGAGCATGTAAATTTAATCACATGAACTGTTGTTCTGGTTATTATCACTATAATATGAAACTGATTTTAATTAGTTATTCATGATGTTTAAAATAGCTATTCCTTAACAAATTGTCGAAATGAGGTGGATGGGAGACAATAAAAATTTAATTCAAAAACAAAAACAACAAACTTGGGAAAACCTTTTCTTCCTAGTCATATATTTTAT
>NW_026682247.1:0-8091 GCF_028640845.1 Ahaetulla prasina | reverse complement strand
GTGTTGATAGCTACACCTTCACACTTTGCCTTCCGAGACAATCCTTCAATCCCCAGCATACAAATAGGATCTTTGCCACAGCTTGGCATCCAGACAAGTTCTGAATATTAACACGAGTGAATCGCGTCGCCCGTGTTTTCCTCCATTTTCTTACAAAACGCAGAGTTTTCTTCACAGTGAGGATTCTGACACTGGGAAAGAAGTTCAGGCAGTCCAGTAACAAAAATACTCATCCTTCCTGAAGTAGTGATATTAAGGATCTGGGAAAGAAGACAGATTCATCTCCTGGCCTTGAGGAAACCATCTGAGAAGGTAAGGTGGACCACTCAGCTTTCCAAGGGGCAGGCAAGGCCGACTAACACGGGAGGATTAGAAAATCGCCTTTCCCATCGGAGAGCCTACGACTTTTGCTGGAAGGGGCATCACCTCGACTCTTCTGAATCCTTGTATCACACCCAAGCAGAGCAAGGCAGCATATTTAGAGGTGCAACCTCATCCTTAGTGGTGGTTTTGGTAGGGTACGCAGCGGAAATCCTAGCCAGCTGTGGCTAACGTGAATTCGCCTGCCTCCGATTGCACACCTAAAGTGGATTTTTTTCCCCCACGTTGTTTCTTTTTCGCTTTACGGTAATTTGCAAAGCGCTCCTGTTTTCATCTCTGGCTTCTTTCGAAGGGAAAAAAAAAACCAGATTCATCAGCTCGGCGAATTTTTCCCTACAGTTGCTACCCGGATGGGTTGGGGACACGCCTGTAGAAGCTCAGGTATCCTTCAATGGAGCGGGTGTTCCATCGAACCTGGCGGAGGGCAGTTTGGAACGCAAACAAGCGACAACGTTCCAATTCCCAAAGGCAGTGACATGTGGCAACCCTAGATTAAATAATTCAAAACGTTGCAGGATCCCAGATACTCTCTCTGTTAGATTTCTTTAATCTTGCTAAACCAACATATATGTGAATGATCTTTGCAAGCACGTTTATTTTCTCTCCCTATGGCTTTATGTGTAGCTCTATTCTATAAATATGTGTCTGAAAGTAAGTCCAACGAAATACAGAGTGGCTTAATTTCAGAACCAAGATTATAGATGCTTTCTCTTTCCAAAAAATCCATTTCACAACTCAGTAAAATTTAAATTGTCAGAGATTTCAAAATACATGTCAGGATTCTCTTCAGATAGAGTGAAAGTTTGTAGCTGAGGGACTTGCAGATTCTACTTGATTTACTTCCACTGAATAGATTAAAAGCGCTGTAAAATTTATAGGCAGTCATTGCCACTACTGTAATCCTTACTCATAATTAATAATGATGATGTGGTACATGCCTACATTTTTCAACTAATTATTATTATAGTTGTAAATAACTGGGAAATCTTTTAAGTTTTGTTGTTGATGCTGGTTTCCTGTTGGTCTGAGAACTTTCAGGCTGGGTGTTTATTCAGCAATCACTACAATAGAATTTATGGGGTTCGTGCAGTGTAATTTAGTCTGATGTCTTTGGTTTCCATTACTTTTCCTTGCCATTTTCTTATTAAAGAAATGTTAAGCTAGAGAAAATGAAAAATCTGTACAATATATTTTGACTCGCAATTTAAGGAACCATTTTTGGAAGCCTGTGTTGATGTCACTTTTAGGAGGCTTTATTGGATTTTGTAGAACATAAGTTAACATTCCACAATGGAGAGTTTACACAGAGATATTTTTTCACTTAACAAATAAATTAGGTGTTGTAGGTTGTATTTTTGTATTATCTACAATGGTTCAGTTAGCACAGAATGAAGAAGCTCATCAAAGACAATCCTTCCTTATATTATATCTGCATAGTACTGTCATTTTTAGCTGAATTTGATGAAATCTGAAACTATTTTCTGGGTTTATTAAAGTTCACTATAATGAATAGAAATCTTCAGTGTATAGATGAGAACTGATTTATATTCTTTTAACTATAAAGCAAGTGAGTTGAATTAAATATTCTAGCTTAATTGAGTGGCGTACCAGGCTGTCACTCCAAGTAACAAATACTGCCAAGCACTAAATGTTCCTGTATCATTTTCTCAGTAAGAATAGAGCTTGAACAGAGAAAATAGTTGAAATATGAATAATTTATTTAAAAATTTTCTGGTGAAAATAAACAAATTAAGCTCATTTGTGTTTAGCCATTCTCAATTATTATCTAGAGAATTTTAGCAAAAAATTGTGGATAAAAGAAGCAAGAGACATACAGTATAAGTGAAAAATGCTAAGAACAGAGAAACATATCCTAAACGTATTTCCTTGAGAACTCACTAGGGTTTACTTCTGAGGAGACTTGACTAGGTTTCATTGTAAGATCAACTTCTTTATAAGCCATCTGGAGTCACTGAAAGTGAGTTGGGTGGCCATATAAATTTTCTTAAATCAATAAATATTTTACAGTAATTTCACTAGGAAGTAAGCCTGGTTATGGTTCTCATCACTTATTTATCAAAACAGCTACTACTAATAAGGAAGGTAAGGGTGACTGAGATGCCCTTTCTCCCCTTCCATACATATGGCATTCACAGTTTAAGGAAAACGTAGTTGTAAGCAGACTAAATAAAGTTAATATTTATAAATATATAGATGAGTGCTGACAGTTTCTTAATTAAAAAAACATTAATCCAAATACAGTATTAACCTTGTCAAGCTGGTCACACTCCAGGCTGCATAATTATGCACTGCCTACCTTGAAATTCCCCAGTAGTTTAATTAAAGAAGTTATTAACATATTTTACAAGAAATTAGAAAGAGTGGCATGTATAATTAAACCCTAATTATCTTTAATGTTGAGTGTTAAGGCTATAGTGTATTTTCAAGTGTATCTGAGAAATTTGAAAAAAAGGAGCCTTTTAAAAAATATGTTATTACATAATATCATTTTTATTTTGTCTAACTAGAGAATTAGCATTAGCTAAGTCCCTCTTTCTAAATATTGGATTCAGGGTATCAAGAATCATGAGTAAAATTCAGATCGTGTAATGGAGTTCCCCCCTTTCAAATTGCAATTACTTGCCTCTTTCTCCATTCCATTGCTTTGGATTAGTGCCGTATGAAGTAATACATAAGGGAACTTTGAGTCTACATCTTAAAGTAAAAATGGACCAAAAAATGGAGACTTCTTTAGGGCAAGCAGCAAGCAGGAGCTCATTGACATCAATTCACCAAGTCTCTGTACAGCGAAAGCCACTCAAGTTAATAATGTGTGGGGTCAAATATAAAGATGGTCTTATAAAATTTTGGTGGATGCAATCCTTCTGAAAGAATATTGTCACTAAAAAAACCTGTTCCAAATAAATTGAATTTCAATTCCCTTAATCTCCCAAACATCATATTCATTGGGGTCGCATCAATTTTTACTTCGGTATATGCCTGAAAAGATGAGGGATCTAACTAATACAACTTCACATGTTGGACAAAATAGTTTGTCAGCAATTTACTGTAAGGATTTCTACAAAATTTCTACAAACCCAAGTTGGAAATCACTTGCTGTAAATTTGTATGTTTCTATTAAGCAGCAATAAATAAATGTTTGTTCTTGTTTAGATGATTCATTCTTTCTTCTTTAAGGCCTCTGTTGGAAGTACGCTTACACACTGAACTAATATATATAAAACATTTAATTAAAAACTTTGGAAAGAACAAAGAGAGCTCCCATTCCCACATCCTAATATTTATTATTTTTTTTCCAGTTCCATTCATGTTTCCTTACAGAATGGGTTTTTTTTAAAATCATCCTCTAAACTCCATATTTTGAAATCATCAAAGATGCATCATCCTATTATAAACTTTATAATTTATAAACCCGGTTAAGATAGTTTGGGTCACAGGTCACCATGTGAGGTCACAAATGGCTTAGTGTTAGATACAAAGCTGGAAGTTGCATAAACAATTGCCTTATTTGTTCAGGGTTTTAATAAAATGCAACTTTAATAAGAACAAAAAGAAGTAGTGAGAGTAACAGATAGAGACAAGATTATTTATTTTCCACCTTTATTAGTTTTATGAATAATTCAAGGCAGCAAACACACCTAATACTCTTTCCTTCCCCTATTTTTCCCAAGCAAGAACCTTGTGGAATGAATTGGGTTGAATATTTATGGAAATACTCAGTCATCTTGGTCATGGTTGTCCCAAAGGTGCTGTTCAAAGCTGGACTTTCTTGGGGTTTTTTCTTTGAAAATGTTTTGCTTCTCATTCAAGAAGATTCTTCAGTTTTAAGAAAGTACAGTTGCCTTTTGGGTTGTTTGGGCTGAGACAAGTTAACTGACCAAAAGTCACCCAACTGACTCTCATATTTAAAGTGGGATTAGAGCCCACTGGGATTAGAACTCCCATCTCCCATTTTTAGCTTTTGCTTTAACCACTAGATCAAACTGCCTCTATATAATTTATATAATTAATATTCTAATATTCTAGATATTCTTGCTAATATCATTTCTCAAGATAAATTGAATGAAGTGTAAGAAACATCTGAATTAAGTATGCAATATATTTTTTATGAATGAAGGTGAATGTACGTGTCCCAGGATAAATGTTGCAGAATTCAATCTGGGAAGGTCACCAGGACCAGAAGTTTTGTCATCTGAGCTTTCACACTCATGCTGGAGCACTAGCAGAGTGTTGGCTTTAGGCCAGTGATGGCTAACCTTTTTGCTGTCACATGCCAAAAGCGTGGGGGGGGGGTCACATGCACATGTGCCTACACCCATAATTCAATGCTTCCCATGCGCATATGGGCCCCCTCACTCCCCCAGCTTTTGGGACCGGAAGGCCCCCAGGAGTAGGGCCTTCTCTGTTGGAGCATCGACGCTCTGGAATGAACTTCCCCCTGGCCTACGCCAAGTGCCTGATCTTCGGACCTTTCGCCGTGAGCTAAAAACATACTTATTTATTCAAGCTGGACTGGCATAATGGTTTTTTAACATTTTAAACTGGGTTTTATTGTTGTGTGGTTTTAAATTTTTTAAATTTTAAATTTAAATTTTTAAACATTGGCCTTTTTGTAATATGCTCTATTTTAAATTTTGATTTTAATTGTATATATATTGTGTTTTATTTTGGCTGTACACCGCCTTGAGTCCTTCAGGAGAAGGGCGGTATAAAAATTTAATAAATAAATAAAATAAATAAATAAAATAAGGCCCATTTTTCGCTCTCCCCAGGGTCCAGAGGCTTTCTAGGGGCCTGGGGAGGGTGAAAATGGCCCTCTCCACCCTCCCGGAGGCCCTCCGGAGGCTGGAAACAGCCTGTTTCCTGACTTCCTGTGGGCCCAGAAGGCCCAAAAATCAGCTGGGCAGTGCACACATGCACTCTGGAGCTGAACTAGGGCATCACTCGCGTGCCACCGATATGGCTTTGCGTGCCACCTGTGGCACTTGTGCCATAGGTTCGCCCTCATGGCTTTAGGCTATTCGGTGTGTGGTAGAGTTCTGCTAGAGCAGGGGTGTCAAACTCATGTCATCACAGCGTCATCATCACGTGACATATCGTGACTTTTATCCCCTTCGCTAAACTGGGCAGGAGCGGAGCCAGCACGTGATGCATCCGGCCTGCGGGCCATGAGTTTGACACCCCTATGCTAGAGAAAAGTACCCTGAAGATGGGCTCTAGCATGAGTCCGAAAACAAAACTTCTATTGCTGGTGACAGACCCAGATTGGATCCTGAAATACTATCTTTTGTACATTGTTTTGTACTGCACTGTATGCTACTTCTTTTTAGTATCCAACCTTTTTAAAATAGCTTTTTGTATTTGATTCTGACAGAATATTTTAAGCAGCATACCTATGTCTGTATGGGAGCTGAGTTATTAAGCCTTTCCAAATGTGGAATATCTTCTTACCCTTGGTGAGTATAAAACCACAAAGTGATTGATAAGCAAATTATTGTGCCAGTTCGGACTCAGCTAAAATAATGTGACAAGGTAGGTGATATACAGCAGCAGAAACAATTAAATAAATTTAGTAAATGAAGGTCAGTATGATGCCAAAGTAGTAGCTTTGTTGCCAGAAATATTGCTCGAAACAAGGCTTCAATATGGGGAAGATCCCATATAGACATCAGATCAGGGTAAAATGCTCCCGGTTGGATCGGATCTCCCAATCTGGTAGTGATGGCGGTGGTGGTTGGAGAACCAGTAGCAAAAATCCCTGCCCACCCCGCCCCAGCTGAGCCACCCTATCATTAGAGGTTGTTTTTTTTTTACTTTTAAAAGCATTTTTTCTTCAGCCGAAAAAATGCTTTTAAAAGAAAAAAAAACATTTGATGATCGCACGGCTCAGCTGGGATTGTCAGAACCCTTTAAAAGCTTTTTTTCCTCTGGCGATCCCAGCTGAGTTGCCAGATCATCACAGGCTTTTAAAAGCATTTTTTTACAATCTCTTCGGCCAAATAAGTTGCAGAAAAAAATGCTTTAAAAGTTTTTTTAAAAAAAGGTTGGTCACGCCCACCCAGTCACATTACCACCCCCTCAAGCCACGCCCACAGAACCGGTAGTAACAAATTTTACATTTCATCCCTGCATCAGATGTTGTTAAAATGGAGACTCAAGTTTTACTCTATGGGCCTTATCTCATCAGCATACAATGTTTAAGGGGATTGAGGACTGATTTAAAATTAACTCACATGTACTGAATGCCCTTCATTGGTTTCCTATCCTGCAAGGAATTGCATATGGAAATTTCCTATTGCCAAACACCAGCATATTTTGCACATGAGAAGTTGTCTGAAAATTATGTCAAACTGGATGCCCTCAATAGGCATATAGGCATATATAGGCATCTTCTAGAGATGCAAGCATAGCAGCAGGTGAAGCTAAGCAAGACCACATCAAATACCTGTACACTTAGCACAGGGCCCCCAAGGCTGTGTGCTCTCCCCACTTCTCTTCTCTCTGTATACCAATGACTGCAGCTCCAATGATCCATCTGTTAAGCTACTGAAGTTCGCAGATGACACAACAGTGATTGGTCTCATTCGAGACAATGACGAATCCGCATATAGATGAGAGGTCGAACGACTAGCCTTGTGGTGCAACCAAAACAATCTGGAACTGAACACACTCAAAACCGTAGAAATGGTGGTAGACTTTAGGAAAACCCTTCCATACTTCCACCTCTCACAATACTTGACAACACAGTATCAACAGTAGAAACCTTCAAATTTCTGGGTTCTATCATATCGCAAGATCTCAAATGGACAGCTAACATCAAAACATCATTAAAAAGGACAACAAAGAATGTTCTTTCTGCGCCAACTCAGTAAGCTCAAACTGCCCAAGGAGCTGCTGATCCAATTCTACAGAGGAATTATTGAGTCTGTCATTTGCACCTCTATAACTGTCTGGTTCGGTTCTGCAACCCAACAAGAAAACACAGACTTCAGAGGATAATTAGAACTGCAGAAAAATAATTGCTACCAACTTGCCTTCCATTGAGGACCTGTATACTGCACGAATCAAGAAGAGGGCCGTGAAAATATTTGCAGATCCTCGCATCCTGGACATAAACTGTTTCAACTCCTACCCTCAAACGACGCTATAGAGCACTGCACACCAGAACAACTAGACACAAGAACAGTTTTTCCCGAAGGCCATCACTCTGCTAAACAAATAATTCCCTCAACACTGTCAGACTATTTACTGAATCTGCACTACTATTAATCGTTTCATAGTTCCCATCACCAATCTCTTTCCACTTATGACTGTATGACTATAACTTGTTGCTGGCAATCCTTATGATTTATATTGATATATTGATCATCAATTGTGTTGTAAATGTTGTACCTTGATGAACGTATCTTTTCTTTTATGTACACTGAGAGCATATGCACCAAGACAAATTCCTTGTGTGTCCAATCACACTTGGCCAATAAATTCTATTCTATAAATTCTATTCTATTATCTGCTACCTATTCATGTCAACTTGAAATATGGTGATCAGGCTGAGACCTTTTCCCAACACACGTGTTCTTAAAAAAGGTATAATCATTCTTCATAATCAGAATTACCACTTATCTCACTTTACAAAGACTCTCTGTCTGATGAAAAAACACTCCTCTCTTTAGATGATTGTCAGAAATG
>NW_026682246.1:0-8094 GCF_028640845.1 Ahaetulla prasina | reverse complement strand
GCATAATGAACAGCTATAGTTCAATTCATTTTGAGGTTTCAGGATGGGAAAGTTCTGTAAGAAACTGCACCTACTTCAGAATTAATTTTGTAAGTGGATCACTAAATACAACACACCTAAGAATTACCCTGTGGTAAGATGGGCGGCCAATAAATTTTACAAATAAATAAAATATAAATTAGAAATATATTTTGTAATCAAAAGGACACTACATCACCATGTAAAATTTTGTTCACTCACATACCCTTGTCATTTTCCTCTAATGATGATATTTGCCATCCTCTATGAAAGGGCATGGTTTTTTCCTCAGCTTAATGTCTTAGTACCTTTTTGCTGACTTTTCATTCCAGGGTCTTGGGTTCAGCAACGTGACGTCAGGCACAAAGTGCTGATGCCCAGAATTCTCTAATTAATGATTCAAGTCTCTCCTGAGTTGCTTCTGTGGCAGCCAACATCTTGCCCAAGGCAACCAGCAAGAGAGAAAAAGGAATTCTGAAATCAGACCTAGACAATGATAGGTTATATACTGTGTATTTCCTAAGTGAAGTCTGAGTAGTCTGGGGACAGGACTTCTACATCACCATTTTCAGTCCCAAAACATTTGGAAGCAGCTAAAGGTTTGTAATTTGTGATGGACTTTGTGCATGCTAATGTGAAATGCTGAAGGCAAGGAGGGAAACTGTCTGCCTGCCTGCCTGCCTGCCTGCCTGCCCGCCCTTAGCAAGGCTCCTTAAATCCATTCAGAAGAGAAAGGGCAGAAAAAAACCACCATCCAGCACATTGGCTGCAGCATATTTCATGCCAGTGAGACAAACTGCATAGCATAGCATAGCATAGCATAGCATAGCATAGCATAGCATAGCATAGCATAGCATAGCATAGCATAGCATAGAATAGAATAGAATAGAATAGAATTCAATTCTTTATTGGCTGTATGATTTGACACACAAGAAATTTGTCAGTTTACATACAGTTGCTTAGTGAGCATTTGAAGTTCGACTGATCTGAAAAAGGGACTTACGACCGAGATTCGAAGTTTTGACAGTTGGATTCTTTTTTTGTGCCACATAATTGACTGTTGGGTGCTCAACAAAACAGCTGCATGTGTGACACTTATTCTAGTGTGCTTGTAAACCGTCCAGAGTTATCTTGAAAGAAAGACGGGTGGCCAATACATTTTACAAACAAATATATAGTTTATTTTACAAACCGATAAATAAAGCTCAGCTGCAGCAAACCTTTGGTTTTGCCACTGCTACCTTCGCTCGCCATGTTTGTGTACAACTCTCCCCCAAAAAGGTGATAAAATTAGGTTGGTCCCATGACAGACCTGTTGTTGTGACTCCAGCCCCCGAACCTGGTCCCATGCCCGAAAGTGACTCAGAAAGTGAAGGGGAAGGGCCGGTAAGGCTTACCTTGGGAGCACCGATTCCTTTGGCTCGGCTCCAGGAGCCAGAACCAGACCAGTCAGAGGACGTAATGAGGCCGTCATTCCCTGATTACTCCCTTCCCCAGGCTACGCCTTCAGACCCAGCTGATAATAATAATCAAGCTTGGCTTGACCCGCGCTTCAGAAGATTAGAGAGGCGGCGTCATCAAAAGGAAGGGTGGGCAGGAGCCCCACCCCACAGGATATATAAGGAGCTTTGGGACTGCTCTCACTCCACGGGAAGCAAAGTTTAGCTGATCCGTTTCAAAAAGAGCTGAAAGTCTTGCTACGTGAGTCATTTGTTTGAACTTTGGCAGGCAGCTGTGATTTCTCTGCCAGGACTGATAAGAGCCGTGAATCCACTGGCTGAAGGCCAGCTCGTGGGTCTGAAGTGGAGAAGGAGACAGAACACCTGTATTACAATTGTTACAACATATGACTGGAATGGGCAGGCTCCGTTATGGTCGTAATGTAAACCATGACTGGCTAATTCCCTCGTCGTGCTAAGTCAAAACTTGTAATTATACCAACCCTGGTGCTTATGGGTTTATGCTACCTGTTTAAGCCACGATGAAAAAAAAACAAACCCCAAACCCAGCATGTGTGGACTTATTTAGATTGTATATTACTGTGCCTAGGAAACCAGCATAGACATGATTGCTGGAACAAAAGTTTGACCGATTTATTACAGCGTTGGCTTTTTGCATTCTGGTTGGAAGGAATTGGAATTGCAATTTAAAAGCATCATAAATTCTGCCTGATAGGGACTTCTGACGAATTGGAGGTAATAAATAGCAGGATCTGAAGCTTGTATTCTTCCAGATCTTCTTTCTCGGCTGTCAGTTGAACTTTTGGCCTTAAAATTAAACTGCCAGGTTTTGATCCTGTTCTTTTTTTTTTTTTTAATAATTGTGGAACGTAACAAATCAAATCCAAGTTTTTCTTTCTTCCGCATTCTCTGAAAGCTTGATTTGTGTGTGCACTTGTGCACACATGTGTGGTTGTCTCTGTGTGTCTCTATGTGTCTGTGTGTTTATCTGTGTGTTGTGTGTGTGTGTGTGTATCCATATTATCCGTGTGTGTGTGTGTGTGCACGTGCGCGTGCGCGCGCATGTGATGAGAGAACCAGATGTTGTACAATAATAGACTTTTTCTGACATTTGTAACTTAAACCATACGGTTTTCATCCAGCAAATGATTTATCAGTCTTCTTTCAAATAAAACCTCTGCCTGTTTTGGGATAACATCCCACACAATGCCATTAGGAAGCTTTAAAAAGCAACAACAGTTGGTTCTTGTGACACGCTCAGCCCCTAAAATTGGTTTAACAAATTGCAGTGATTTGTGTTCACATTATGTGGTGCATCCAAATAAATCGATTTCTCTCCCCTAAGTGAAATTCCGGTACATCCGACTTTGCTAAGATGGACCTGCATAGAATAGGATAGGTCAGTAGTGCCAATAGTGGGCAGGGCCCCAGTATGTGTGTGTGTTTGTTTGTGTGTGTGTGTGTGCGTGTGGTGTTTTAATGGATTTAAAGCAAGATCTAGTTAGCCAGTTGGGTAATGAAATGTATATCTCACTCCTCCTCCTCCTCCTCCTCCTTCTCCTCCTCCTCCTCCTCCTCCTCCTCCTCCTCCTCCTCCTCCTCCTCCTCCTCCTCCTCCTCCTCCTCCTCCCCCCTCCTCCTCTTCCAATCCCCCTTCCTTCTCGCACTGATTATGTTACCTAGTTGGGTATTGAAATGTCTGCAAGAAAACAGCCAAGCTCAGAAAGCACCAAAGATATCTCACTCCTCCTCCCCCTCCCCTCTTCCAATCTTCCTTCGCACTGATTATGTTACCTAGTTGGGTATTGAAATGTCTGCAAGAAAACAGCCAAGCTCAGAAAGCACCAAAGATATCTCACTCCTCCTCCCCCTCCCCTCTTCCAATCCCCTTCCTTCTCGCACTGATTATGTTACCTAGTTGGGTATTGAAACTTCTGCAAGAAAACCATCAAGCTCAGAAAGCACCAAGGACCTCACAGTCCCCCCCCCTCCGCACCCTCCTTTTCACAGACAAGCCCCACTTCTTTCTAGCACGGATGTCGTTACCTAGTTAGGTAATGAGACATCTGTAAGAAAACAACCAAGCCCGGAGAGCAGCCTCAAGGACCGCACATTTTAAGTTATCCCATCTCTTGTGTGTTTCCATCTTGGAATACGTATGGGGCAAGGGTGGGATTCTGCAGGTTTGGGCGTACCGATAGCTCTGATGGTCAGCTGGGCCCACCCCACCCGCCCCTGCTCTAAAAGGTAAAGGTAAAGGTTCCCCTCGCACATACCTGCTAGTCGTTGCTGACTCTAGGGGGCGGTGCTCATCTCCGTTTCAAAGCCGAAGAGCCAGCGCTGTCTGAAGACGTCTCCGTGGTCATGTGGCCGGCATGACTAGATACCAAAGGCGCACGGAACGCTGTTACCTTCCCACCAAAAGTGGTCCCTGTTATGTTCGGGAAGTAACGAGGCTGGAGACCAGGGTAGTGACCACAGCTCTTTAATATAGGGTGAACCCAGCAACAGGCTGGGGCAAAAACCTCTCCTTTTATACAGTTCTGCTGGAGGCTTCGTCCAATCAGCAACGTGCTGATTTCCCGCTCAAATATTTAAAGGCACAACTGTTAATACATAACACTCCTCCCCTCCCAGAAACACTTGGTCTTATTTACATATTTATTCGCATGTTATTTTTCGACGTAGTCACGCAAATAACCTGGGCGTCTCCTAGTTCTTTCTGACCTGCGCGGTTCAGTTCTGGGTGGTGTTTTGAGCTGGTCGGAGGGGCTGTTTTCTCCTCCCAGCTCTTTCTCTAGGCCATCGGGCTCTGGATTATTGGCCGACTCTTTTTCTTGGCCATCCGGCCTTGGATTAATTTTGGAATTTTCCTTGCTGTTTCCCTCGGGGACCTGATGGCGTCGCTGGGACTCTGGAACCTCAGCTAAGTCTTGCGCCTCCCCCGGGTCATTGTCGGCTGTGGATTCAAAGTGGTATTGGTCATGATCTGTCTCTGTTGGTTTGGTTTGGCCAGTTATTCGTTTCCTTAACTGATCTATGTGGCGCCGCCACATTCGGTTGTCTGGTAGCTCTACCACGTACGATTTTGGCCCTGTTACTTTTGTTACTTGTCCGGCGACCCAACTCGGGCCGTCCCCATAGTTTCGGCCCACACCCGTCGCCTATGCTCATTTCCCTTGTTTTTCTAGCTCCCCTTGTAACCTCGGGTGTGTAATGGGGTTCAAACGGTCAAGTGGGCACCGGAGTTTCGTCCCATTAGCAATTCGGCTGGGCTTTTCCGTGGCTGTGCTTGGGGTTCTGTGCTGGACGGCTAGGAAAGTCTATTTTGTTTGCCAGTCACCTGGCTTGAGCCTGACACGCCTCCTTAGCGCCCGGACGGAACGCCTGCAAGGCCATTCGGCGCAGGGTGGAAAGGTGCAGAGAGGGCATGTCGGATGCCTTCCTCTGCCAGGTACTCTTCAAACTGGGCTGCCGTGAATTGGGGCCCATTGTCGGACACCAGAGTGTCCGGCAACCCGTGAGTTGCGAATAGGTGGCGCGGGGTTGCGATTACTGCTTCGCTGTGGTGGACTTCATAAGTATGATCTCTAACCATTTGGAAAATGCATCCACCACCACTAGGAACGTTTGGCGTGAAAGGGCCAGCAAAGTCAATGTGGATTCTTGACCAAGGCCCTTGGGGCTTTTCCCATTCTCTGACTGGGGCGTTGGGGGTAGCGGTCTGGACTCTTGGCAAGCTTGGCATTTCCCTACCCTCTCAGCAATTTCTGCGTCCATGAGTGGCCACCATACATAGCTTCTAGCTAACCCCTTCATCCTTACGATGCCTGGGTGACCCTCGTGGAGGAGGTCCAATACCTTTCCTTAACTTAACAGGAATTATTACACGATCACCCCATAACAGGCACCCCCTTGAGCCGAGAGCTCATCACGTTTTTAACAAATTCTTTGAACCGTTACGCCCGGTAGCGACACCCTCTCTGTACCCAACCGGTACAGTCCTTAACACAATGTCGGTATGATGCCCGAGCCACTTCCTTTGATGTGACTGGGCCAGAGTCCAACGAGTCAATAAGGAGGATGGGTGTCCCGGAGTGGGGTCTTGATCGCCCCTGGCAGTGGGCATCGGCTCAATCGTCTGCATGCCCCACTTCTTTCCTGGTCGATGCTGCAGCTTGTATGAGTAAGCGGCTAAAATATAGTCCATCGAGTCAAGCGTGGCGAAAGTGCCACAGGCGTTGGCGATCGCCAGCCAGTAATCCCAGTAACGGTCTGTGGTCAGTCACGATTTCAAAATTCCGCCCAAAGACATACTCATGGAATTTTTGACCCCTGATACAATGGCTAATGCTTCTTTGTCTAATTGGCTGTAGTTCCTCTCTGGGAGGACATCGTTCTAGAGTAGAACGCTATAGGGGCTTCTGTGCCGTTTGAAGTCTATGGCTGAGTACAGCCCCACCCCATAAGGGACGCATGAAACCAGCACTAGGGGTAGTGAGTCGTGATATTGGATGAGCAGGCTATCACTTGAGAGCAGGTTCTTTACTGCTTCAAAAGCCCTATTTTCTGACTTTCCCAAGACCAAACAGTATTTTTCCCTAAGAGCCTATGCAGCGGTTCCATAGCAGTTGCTTTGTTCTTTAAAAGACCGCGTAAAATTAACCAATCCAGGAATGCCTGCAGCTCTGCTTTGTTTTTGGGCGCTGGAGCCTTCCTAATTGCCTTAACCTTGCTCTCAGTAGGGTGAATTCCTTTCTTGTCTATGCGGTAGCCCAAGAAAGCGACCGATTCGACGCCTATCTGGCATTTATTTGTCTTGACTTTTAAGGCGGCTGTGCGGAAAATGCTCAAGACCTTTCTTAACGCTCCCCAATTCCTCCATGTTTTCCCTGAAATTAGGACATCATCGGTAGGAACTACCCTGGGAGCCCTTGCAGTAGTCGTTCCATCAGGTTTTGGAACAGCCCTGGTGCCACACTAACCCCAAATTGCAATCGGGTGCACTTGAATGCCCCCTGTGCGTCACAATCGTTTGGGCTTGGCTGTGCGGGCGTCTACTGGCAGTTGTTGGTAGGCTTGGGCCAAGTCTAACTTTGCAAAGACTTGCCCTTGCCCCAAGGAGTGCAATAAATGTTGCACCACGGAACCGGTAAGCGCTTTTCTGTAAGGCTTTGTTAAGCGTCGCCTTGTAGTCAGCGCAAATTCTAATTGACCCGTCCGATTTGATGGGGTGATTGGCGTCTCCCACTTTGCGTGATCGACTGGCACCAAAACCCCTGATTTATGAGCTTGTCCAGCTCCTTATCAATTTTGGTTTTAGGGCAAAGGGACTCTCCTCGCCTTAAGCCTAATGGGGCTACCTGGGGTCTAAGTTGAAGGAAATAGGGGTCCCTTGTACTTGCCCAGGCAGTCCTTGAAGACATCTTGAACTCGTTAAAGAGAATGTCTTTCAAATTGCAGTCACTTCTGTAGATGCCAGTCACTCCCATGCCCAGGGCACGAAACCAGTCTAGTCCCAACAGACTGGGCAGAGTTCCTTCGGCGATCGTGATGGGCAGGGTCTTTTGTGAGGCCGTATGACTCGGACGGAGGTGGTCCCTCGAACAGGGATGCGATTCCCTGGTAGTCGTGGCACTCGTAGCCGCTGTGCTTGCAGATGGCGCCGCGACGGACGGCAGCGACTTCGCCAGGGTGTCCCAGGACATGATGGTGATCGCTGATCCGTGTCCACTTCAAGCCTGCACCGTACTCCCTCGATCTTGGGCTTTGTGAAAATCTTCTTTTCCACTTTGGTTGAGGCGCGTCCTATAATGACAGTCGTTTGGTTAGACTTCGCGCCTTTCTTGTTTGAACCAATCGCGGGCCGCCTTTCCGGTTCCGCTTTGATTGGCCGATTTGAATTTTCGGCGGAAGGTTGGGCCGCTCTGCAAACCTGAGCTAAGTGTCCTTTCTTCCCACACCGCCGGCATGTTGCGTCTTTAAACCTGCAGCGTTGGCGCTGATGCTGCCCTCCGCAGCTTCCGCTTTCGCCACGGTCCTCAGTGTCGCGTTTCTCGGTCCGGCAGACCCTTCCTCATCTCGCCTCACCTTCGGATTCGGACTGAATCTCCTCCTGGTGTACTGGCGTTGGCTTTGCGCTCGTCTTGGATTGAAGAGGCTTTTGCAGAGTCTCTGCTGCTTTAGTAGACATTTCGTGTGCTCTGGCCTCGCCCAGAGCGTGGCTAGTGTCAGGTTGCTCCTGGCTAGCAGTCGTCGCCGTGGCGGATGTCCTTGACCCCTCGGATGAGTTGCTCGAGTAGCACTTCGTCTAAGTCTCGGTATCCGCAGTCCTTGGGCGCTCTTCTTAAAGCGGCCATGTAGTCACCGATGGACTCGCCTCCATCTGTCTCGTTCTCGAATTCAAACCGCTGCACGATTTGGGCGGCGTCGGTGCGAAATGGTTCTTCAGCAAAGTCTGCAGAGTCGGCCACGATACCGATTGTATCGGCGTTGGCTCTGCCAGGCTTCCGCAATCTCGATTACCTCCGGCCCGCAATGGCTTAGAAGTAAGCCCGCTTGCGGTTATCAGGATCCCCTGTAGTTCGTTGGCTTCTAGAAAGCTTTGAAACGGGTC
>NW_026682245.1:0-8094 GCF_028640845.1 Ahaetulla prasina | reverse complement strand
CAGGCTTTTGAGCTCTTGTGCTAAAATAAGCCCCTGAAAATAAACCTCCCAAAAATAAGCCCTCCCAAAATATTTAAATGCGTGTGCAGCCGGTCCTCTTAAGGCTTTATTAAAAATAATGCTTAGGGGTTCAGCTATATTAATTGAAAGTTTTTTTAAAAAGTATGCACGTAGTCCATCTGGTCCAATAGATAATGATGGTTTCAGGTTGCGAAGGGCTTTTTCAACATTATCTTCTTTAAAGTCTGTGTGTTAGGTTTCTTTTTTCGTTGTTTTCTTCTGTGTTTTTCTGTGTTGTTTTTGTTGTTGTTGTTGTTTTGTTGTTTTCTTCTGTGGAGTCTATATGTGTTGAGTAGTTGTTAACATTTTTGATACGATTGAGGAATGTTGAATATGAGCCATCACTTATCCCAGCTTCTGCCAACCTTGCAGTTCGAAAGCATGTAAAAAATGCAAATAGAAAAAA
The DNA here is from genome assembly GCF_028640845.1 of Ahaetulla prasina. NCBI lineage: Eukaryota > Metazoa > Chordata > Lepidosauria > Squamata > Colubridae > Ahaetulla > Ahaetulla prasina. The sequence goes on along the minus strand of NW_026682245.1, from coordinate 7,628 downwards.
TAGGGACCAACTTTGGTGGGAAAGTAATAGTGTTCCATGTGCCTTTGGTGTTTGGTCATGCTGGCCACATGACCACAGAGGCATCTTCGGACAGCGCTGGCTCTTCAGGAATGACTAACACATATGTGCAAGGGGAACCTTAACCTTTACCTTAATCTATAGATGATAGTAGTTTGGTTCTTCTTTGCAGCTCAGTAAAAGTCCTTTACTCAAATTTCCTCTGGAGATGAGCGAGTAAAAGCTCATTAGATAAGTCTTGATGTTTCTTCTCAAGGTTTTCTTTCCTAGCAGCTTTGGGTTAGTTATTTTCTGCCAATTTTTTTCTGGAAATGGCCAAAGCACTGCATCAGTACGTTTTGTTATACCACAGTGGTTAGTTATACAGAACATGTGATTTGGCTAAATCTGAAATGATTCCAGAAACTTGCTCATTTTAAATAACATTAAGTGGAATTGTTAGGAGAGTTAAGATCCTATAGCCATCAAAAAATCTGGGGGACCATTCTACCAGTTACTCCTTAATTTGGGTATTAGAATGTGAAACAATATTTGCCTTATAGGAAATAACTTATGCTTATTAAAAGTGCTGTTCTTAGTGGAAACTATTACTTGAGACGTTTTGTACTTCCTCTTTGCTTGTATTTTTCAGAAAATGTCTTAAATCTGATTTTCAAAGTTGAACAAGAATATAATCTTGCAAGTCTTCTAGCAAAACATATCAGAACTTTACTGGATATGGCAATCTTATTAGATGTAGTCCATTTATAAAATAAATTGTTATTTTTGCCCCAGGACTTACACATCTTATAATTCCTATTAGTCTTGTGAATCACCCTTGGTTCTCAAAACACAGCTTGGAAACCGTGATTAATAAAATTATATCTGGCTTCATTGAGTGATGATACTCATTTGTTCTAAAACTGACATTTGCTGAAAATACACTTTCAACATTGATCCTCTCCATTTACAGCACTTTACCATTGGGGCAAATAAAAGCATTTTCTATTTATATATTGGAAAAGGTCAAATGCTGTACATTTATAAATTAAAGACTAATTAATTAATATAAAAAATAATGCAGGGACTCTGTTCTTCAACTTTGTTGAATTCCTACTTTTTGCAAAACTTGAAAGAAGCACATAAGGGAAGATTTATTTGCGAACACCTTCAAATTACCAACACTCACACTATTTAGCAATTATTAGGAAGGAGAAATTTTTTCATTGTATCAGTTACTACAACACATGAAAAAAGATCAGTGGGATATTGATACAGCCAAGTTCTGACACTCTGTTTCCATATTGTTCTCAAAGTAAAGGATTATTTTCTCCTTCATGTTTCTATTTAGTATAATTACAAGAAAGAACAGTAGTAGGATGTCTTTTGACCAAATTTTGCAGTCATGCGGGGTCTTTTCATTTGCACTAAAGCACAAAAAGCAAGAGGGTTCCAGTATCCATAAAATTCATTACACTGCTTACTCATTTCATTATAGCAAAAATTCTAAACCTGCAAATTTCATAGCTGAGAGTTCATATGCTTATTTAGGCTGGTAGCTAATCTACTAAAAAAAAAATGCAATTATGCTATATTACGTTTCTTCCCTTTTTTGAGACAAACATGGTCCTTGCCTGCATCACATAAGTTAAAAATGAGCAACATATCTCATCCTTAGGCTTATAGAGATATAACAAGGGAGCAGACAGATAAAGTGGATGAGGAAGATCAGTTTAAAAATGTCAGAGCAGAACAAAAGGTATTTATATCTATTTAGACACAGACAGATTCCTCTTCTGTATGAATTTACTTGAATAGAGTTGACAAAGCTGATCCATTAGACCTTTTTCTGGTCATGATTCCAGTGGCAACTAATTCTTATGATCTGATGTCAACTCACAATTGGAGCATTATCTTCTTTTTAGAAAGAAAATAAACTGCATGAAACTGCACATTTTGTGTGTCCAACAGATAGGAACTGAATTGTCTTTTTTTTTTTTTGTGATGCTACGTTGGCTGCACTGAATCTCTTAAGACCAGTGACAAAAGCTTAAAAATGCTTTCTTACTTTTCTACAGTGCCAGAACAAGATATGGGAGTTCTACTAAAATCAATAGGTGCTAAAGCAGTATTTTCTCACTCAACTCACTATTTATTTGTTTTGTCAAACACAACAATATATATATAAGTATAAGCATGAAATAACCATACAAATTGAATACAACCAAAGGGAACATTAGGACAAGAACAGTAGGCACACTGGTGCTCTTATGCATGCCCCTTAAAGACCTCTTAGGAATGGGGTGAGGTCAACAGTAGATAGTCTTTGGTTAAAGCTTTGGGGATTTGGGGATGAGATCACGGAGTCAGGTAGTGCATTCCAGGCATTAACAACTCTGTTACTGAAGTCATATTTTCTACAATCAAGATTGTAAGTTTAAATTTATTGTGTGCTTTAAGTTTAAATTTATTGTGTGCTCGTATATTGTTGTGGTTGAAGCTGAAGTAGTCTTCGACAGGAAGGATATTGTAGCAGATGATTTTATGAGTTATACTCAGAATTACTCAGAATTACTCAGAATTTGTCAAACTGGTTTAAAATATAATTACCCAAATTAATGGATTGTAATATGGTCAGCAGCTAGCTACTAATCATGTGTCCTTATGAGAACATAAAAGGGCCTGGTGGCTCAGGCCATGGAATAATCTAGTCTAGCATTCTGGGTCAACAGGATCCAATTCAAAGCTCACAGCCTCGTCTTGCATGGTTGTTTCCTAGCAACCAGGATATAAAGCTTTATACTAAAGTAGTAAAATGCCACCAATACTAGTGGCATTGATAATCTAATCATCTATAAACCTGTCCAGTTCTATTTTAAAACTATTCAAGGTAACTACTGCTACTCCAACTGCTGGCAATAGATTCTACAATTTAACTATGCCCTGTGTGAAGAAATGTTTCTGCCTGTACTTTTTAATATTAATGCATTTAGTTTAACTAGGTGACTTTCTGATATAACATTATGAAGGAGAAAAATTTAGCATTATCTATGCAGTGCATATTTTTATATCTCTCTTCTATCATTTTTCTTTTTTCCTACTTTTGCTCCAGGCTAAACAGCCTCAAGTACTATAAGGGAACTCTTCCAGCCACTGATTATTTTCATTGCCTTTTCTTTCTTTCTTTAGCTCTATAATATTCCTTTTACAGTGAGGAAGTTAGAAAGATAAGCAATTGAAGTGTACAAAGATATGCTTGCTATATTTTTAGTTCTATTTCTGATTATTCCAAGAACTATATTTTTTAACTACTGCAGCCTGCTTTTTGACATTTTTATCAAGCCAATCTGTGTAATTTCAAAAGACCATTCCTTATCAGTCGCTGCCAGCTGAAATCCTACTAATGTGGAGGTGAAGGGTAAAGTTTTGGGGCTACAAGCACCATTTTATACTTTTATGGACCTGCACCTGCCATTTTGAAACTCATTCACCCAGTTTGGACAGATGCTTACAGAAATATTCAGCCCTTTTTTTTACATTATCCACCCCCACCCCAGTGATATCACCAGCAAACATGCCCACATTCCTGTTCAAAGCAAAGTATATAAATAATGTATATGCAGATTAAAAATCACAGTTTTTAATTGGCATATATCTGCAACAGCACCCATCCCTGAAAACCCACTGTACATGTCATGCCTGTATTGAAATTGCCAGTGGGTTTCTACTATCTGTTTTTAACTAGTTGCCAATGAATTAGATCTGTCCTGTTTTCCCATTGTAGTTCAGCTTGTCAAAGAGCTTTTGATGAAGGACTTTTTTTTACAGGTGTTTGAAGAGTAAGAATACAGTGTCTAATGAATTTCCTTTAGCCTGCTTGCTTATTGATATCCTTAGTAAAATCTAGATGATTAACAAGACAAAAGTCAAATCTGCAGAAGTCATGTTGTTTTTCAGTCTGTTATGCTTTATTTTAAAATAAAATTGTCAGCTATTTTCTCTGGCATAAATGTTAATGGCATAATTTTATCTGTTGCTTAAAAGGTTTCTTTTAAAAATTGGATTCACAATGGTTATTTTTCAGTTTTTGGAACAAATGCTAAAGTTTAGCAGAAGTTCATTTCCATATGTACGTTGTCTAAGAACTCTTGGGTGAGTATGACCTGGACTTGGAGACATCCAAAGGGATTTAGCTGAGAAGCTAGTCCCTTTGTGAATTCTACTTTATGCCTTTTTTGAAATGTAGGGCAATCCCATTCTCAGTATGCCCTCCCTGTCTTTTCTGATAGATAATTGTATATTCAGAGATAATAATCTCCAATTCATTTTTCTACAAATTTCTGTAATTACTTTCCAAAACTCAGGAACAAATGGTGATATTAAGCAGAAGTTGCATGTTTCTAATATCAGACATTTTAATTCGCCCATTTTTAATTCAGCAGCTCTTACATCTTCAGTATGTTAAACCAGCATTAGGGCTTATGCCACAATTTTTTAAATTTACAAATGGCATGATACTGTGTTGTTAATTTTCAGCAATTGTAATTGATTAGACCAGTGTTGGCGAACCTTTCAGAACTGAGTGCAAAACGGCGTGCATATGGACGTGGGGGAGTGCTGGAAACCGGAAGAGCAGCTGCCTGGTGCGCACATGCAGAAGTGCCAGAAACTGGAAGAACAGTTCCCCGCCACACATCTGCACACCTGGAAGCTGAGTTTCCAGTTTTTGGCATCTGCATGCATGCCAGTCACCTAGTGTTCTGGTTTCTGGCTTGCATGCATGTGCAAAGATCAGCTGGCTGGTATGCATGTGCTCACGGGAACCCACAAGAGCAATGGGCGATGGCTGGCATGCCCAGAGAGATGGCTCTACATGCCACTTCTGACATGCGTGCCATAGGTTTGCCATCAAAGAGTTAGACCAATTGTTTAGATACTAATAATGGCTCCACAAATATGAACATATTTTTTTGAGTCAAGACTGCCTAGGAAAAGTTGTTCATATTCAATAAATCCTCCCTTAGATATTTGGTATAATTCAATTTGACCAGAGGTGGGATTCAAAAATTTCAGCAACCAGTTCGCTGCCCAGTTGCTGGGTGGGTGTGGCCATGGGGGGCATTTTTTCACCCGTCCCAGTCTCCGGATGCTTTCTTCGAGCCTCCAGGAGGTCAAAAAAGGCCTCCCCTGGCACTGGAGGCCATTCGGTGGCTGGAAATGAGCCCATTTCCAGACTTCTAGTACTTCCGGTAGGCCCGTTTTTCGCCCTCTCCAGGCTCCAGAAGCTTTTGTGGAGCCTCCAGGAGGGCAAAATGGCCTCCCGGGCACTGGAGGCCCTTTCCAGAGTTCTGGTAGGTCCATTTTTCACCCTCCCAGATCCTCCACGTGTACCCTGCACTTACCTGGAGACTCCTGGGAGGGGCAGGATGGGGTGGGCGGGGTCAGCAAGTCCTTGGAACAACCGGTTCAGCGAACCAGATTAAAATTAACATTCAGTTCACCCAAACCGGTCCAAACCAGCTAAATCCCTGAATTTAACATATATAGTTTACTTGAATTAGCTATTCTGATAAATATCTCATTGTTTCAATCTATATACAGTGCCAACCAAACTTGTCATTGTCCATATAGAAAATATTATACATTTATATAATTTTTCATTTTTCAAGCTGTACTTAAAGATTATATACTTGCTTTAATTGTTTTTGCTGTTTTATTATTTAATTAAAGTCTTATTAAGGATCTTTCTGTTTTAATATATCTTTACTCACAACAAGGCAGAATACAAATAATGGATAGAATTGTATTATTATTGTTAGATCTTTTAAATTCCATATTTTCTCAATGATTTTAAGATTACTGTTAATCTTACAAGGTGCATAGACAAGGCACATAGTAAATAATAGTATGATTTATCAACAGCTATTTTAATTCTAGTTCATGGTTTATAATTCAGTGTGTTCTCTAAATCGAACTAATTGTGATACATACTATAAATTGTGGCTAAGCTGTTTTTTCACTGTTGATTACTGAACCCCAAGGTGGTTGTCTCATCAGATGATAGACAGAATAATGTGACCTAGGTCAACAAATGTGTTGGGTTGATCTGTTGCAAATATAAAATGTTCTTCTTTCAAGTCAGGTTTCATCCTTTATCATCTCAGATTTTTGTGACATACCAAATTTATGCAACCTTTTCAAATATTTAGCATCATAATCAACATCATAACAATGCATTATTACTTTTTAATAAACATTAAAGATTTAAAAAGGCTAAAACTTTACTTGCTGCTAGAAAAATGCCCTTCAGAAAGTTTGGGAGGCAAGGGACAGTATTTGAGATCTTCTGATTAGCATAAAACTAGGCAACAAATTAAGAATTTAATTGCATAATTTATTTAGAATCAATTCATGTGGAAAGAACTTTTATTTGTCTGTCCCAAGTACTTTTGCAGTATTTTATGCAATACTTTCATGTTTAAGTGAAAATAGTAAAAGAAATCCATGTGATCCAGAAATTTCAGCAAAACAAGAGTAATATATTTAAAATGAATGTGTCTGTAAAGCCTACAGTTTAATAACACACTTAACTGCTGCTGCTGTAATAAAGGAATATCACAAAATTGAGCTATAAAGATGCAAAAGTAGCAAGTCAAATGTTGCTTTTAGCAAAAGGTTTCCTTTATTAAGGAATACAAATACAAAGTTTAAAAATGTAATGAATGTGTGCAGCACACGAGCCATTCTTGATTCCACCAATTTGGGAATTAATGTCTTTTAAAAGTTTCCATTGATGATACATTGCATTGAAGATGTTGCTTGTTCATAATCTAGGAGAATAAAAGTTCAGAGAAAAGAGAAAATACATACACACGCATACACATATATTATATGTGATTATATTATATGTGAGATAGATAGATAGATAGATAGATAGATAGATAGATAGATAGATAGATAGATAGATAGATAGATAGATAGATAGATAGATAGATAGATAGATAGATAGATAGATAGATAACAAAGGGACTCATATTCCTTTTCAGGTTTTAAAGCTTGTTGAGAAATGACTTAAAGGGAGATGACTTCCTTATTAAGATTGTTAGAAAATTTTATTTTGGTTTTGAGGATTTGTTTGTTTTTGGCATTCTTGATTAAACCAACTTTTAGATATTAATACCAGGTGAAGGGTATTGATTACATGTTTGATTAAGTGGCTGTTTTAGACAGTGACAGTTGGTTGGGAATTCAGATATGTTTTGCAAATACATGGAGTCTTTGTGGCATCTTTTATTATTTTATTTGATGTAGTTTACTGCAACTTGGGATTTCTATTTTTATTCTTTTAAGGATATTTATTGTTAGGGTTTTAATGATTTAATCCTGGAAGCTGCCCAGAGTAATTTGTTATGAGATGAATGGATGGAAGGATGGATGGATGGATGGATGGATGGATGGATGGATGGATAGATAGATAGATAGATAGATAGATAGATAGATAGATAGATAGATAGATAGATAGAAGATAGATAGATAGATGATAGATAGAAACTGCTTTTGTGTAGCATGGGAAAAAGTGCTGTTAGTGATTATAGCCAGGCACCTTATCAATATTTACATAATCTCTGAGA
>NW_026682244.1:0-8095 GCF_028640845.1 Ahaetulla prasina | reverse complement strand
CGTTTCAAAATGCTTGTGTTTGGCACTTTTATTTTGAATACCAGATTCAGAACACTTATGCACGACAGAAAGAAATCTTCAAAATAAACCTTTAATTTTTATCACGTAAAGTGATAGCTACAGTTGTCTCCAGTATATCTCTTCTCTAATTAGAGATGGCACATGGACTGGCTCATTACTTCTGTCTAATGAGCCAGTTTTTCTGCCACCTCTGTAATCAGATAAGGGATAGGTACAAAATGTTCCCATAAAGTTATTATAAATCATTTTAATCAAAAGAATTAAGTTACTGCCCTCCATAGTTTTGTCCGGAACCAAGATGGTTTCATTCAGAAAAGGTAATTGTGCAGAGAGAGCTCTGTGTGCTGAATTTAAGATTTCCTCAAGCAGCACAGAGTTGTTTTCTAGTTAAAAAATAAAACAAAGGAATAAGAAAGATCATCATTATGCCAGCCAGAAAATCAAACGCTGATAAAATCTTAGAATCAAGATTAACAACTATTGAACAAAACATAGATAAAAGATTACAAGCTATTGAACAAAACCTAGAAAAAAGAATTCAAAATATTGAACAAAACCTAGAAAAAAGAATTCAAAATATTGAACAAAACTTAGAAAAAAAATTCTATCAGTTATTGAACAAAGTTTCACAGATTTGATAAAACAAATTTCAACACTAAAAAATGAAAACTCTAATGATCTAAATCTCTTCCAAACTCATCTATCATCACAAAATATACAACTTACAACTCAACCTAGACAACAAATTAATACAACACAACCCAAACAACAAACAACTATTAATCAACTAATCAGAGATGCAATAGAGAGAGGACAAAAAATAAATAATGCAATATTATTTGGACTTGAAAACACAAACGAACCAGATATCAGTAAGATTCACAACATCATTGGAAATTATAATTCATCAACCATCTCCCCAAATGAAATAATTGCTGTCTCCAGAGATGGACCAGAATATAAAAACAGCGATGGGACAACAGCACCAAGATTTTGTAGAGTTACATGCACTAATGAGGACAGCAGTAAATTCATAAATACTATAAACTCAATTGCTAAATCCAACCCTACCTACAGTAAACTTAGATCACGTCTGACCTATCCTTTCTAAACGGATACGTCTTGTGAACTTGCAGAACTTAAAAGAAGACAAGACAATGGTGAATCCAACCTATACATCGACTATGCTGATTGCATAAAAAATAAAACCTGCAATCAAAAAATCACCTCCAAACCCCCCATCACCCATAACAATCAACCAGCCATCCCAGTATTCAATCAAGTACCCATCCCCCTACCTCCCATTCAACCAACCATCTTACCAGCTATCCAACCAACAGCCATCCAACCAACAATCCAACCAGCCATCCAAACAACCATCCAAACAACCATCCAAACAGCCATCCAACCAGCCATCCCAACAGCCACCCAACAATCCCCCCAACCATCAAACAACCATCCATCCAAACACCCAAACTACCATCCAACCATCTATACAACCATCTATTGTACACAACCCCCAACCTACTAACACCCAAACTAGGTAACGCCCTTACCTCTTCAACACCAATCATATCAGATCTCAAATGCAAATTGATAAATGCAAGAAGCATAGTCAACAAATTACCTGAATTTATCCTCTTATTAAACAGTGGCACACTTGATATCATTTTTGTTTGTGAAACATGGCTGAATTCATCCTTCCTGACTCCATTATCTCAAACAAAGAATATCAAGTCTATCGATCAGATCGGAAAACCAAGAGGTGGTGGAGTGGCTATCTTTACAAAAAGACACTGAATCTAAAAATATCCAAGTAGCACATAAACTCTCTCTTCCTGAAACTATAGTATGCACCTATCCCTTGACACTACTGATTCTTACTATGCTACAGAGCCCCGACTATGACATTACCACCAAATATGCTAACCTCAATGCTAACATGGACTACCTCTTGCCCATACCCTCTTATCTTCCTGGTGACTTAAATCTACCTCTCATTAACTGGACAACTAATGCATGTTCAACTGACCCAATCCATACTACACTATACAACGCTGTTACAAACCTCGGTCTTGAACAACTTGTAACTAACAATACAAGACTCAACAACTGCCTTGACCTCATCTTCTGCAACAATCCAAACTCAATTTAGGACTACAAATTAAAGAACCTTTTCAAACAGTGACCACTGCATGATTGATTTTCGTCTCAATATACGTCCATACTTAAATCATAATACCAGAACTCCCAACTACAACTTCAAAAAGCCAATTACGACCTTATAAACAACGATCTTTCATTTCTGAACTGGCAAAATCTGTTTGCAACCTGCAACATTGATGACCTCTATAGAGTCTTCCTACTTGAAATCAATAGAGTCATTAAATTATATGTACCAAATGACTACCATGTCCAAGAAAAACAAACTACCCATATCAATAAAAAAGCTTCAATCAAAAAAAAAATCCCTCTGGAAAAGAAACAAAAAAGGCTATGTTGCAAATTTCAAAACTGCTACAGAAATATATGCAACCAAATAAAAACTGAATGCACAAATTACCACACCAAGCAAGAAGAGAACCTTCTGCGCACAAATTCCAATCATGCCTTTTATAATATTGTGAACAATAAACTTAAAGATTCAAGATCCATCCCACCACTAAAAGATTCTAACAGCGAAGAATGCAATGACGAAACAGTCAAAGCAAACCTCTTCAACATTTTCTTTGGCTCAGTTTTTGTTAACACCGATAACACATATCCAACATTCCACAAACATACCAGCAATGATTATGATGACTTAACTCATATAGATTTCACAGAAGATAATGTTGGAAAAGCTCTTCGCAAACTAAAACCATCCCTATCTATTGGACCTGATGGACTATGTGCATATTTCTTAAAAAAACTTTCCATTAATATAGCTGAACCCCTAAGTATTATCTTTGATAAAGCTTTCACTACCAGTTCTCTTCCCAAACTTTGGTCACTAGCCACAGTCATCCCCATCTTCAAAAAGGAGACCCCAGCTTAGTCGAAAACTACAGACCGATCTCCCTTTGCTGCGTCACCTGCAAAGTCATGGAATCTATCAACCAATCCATTACCTCACACTTAGAAACTAACAACCTACTCTCCAACAAACAATTTGGTTTCAGGAAAAGTTATCATGTAACTTACAACTTCTCCACTGCAAAACATATGGACTTCAAATCTAGATCAAGGCAAATCAATAGATGCAATCTACATAGACTTCTGCAAAGCTTTTGACTCAGTAGTACACGATAAACTTCTCCTTAAACTAACATCCTATGACCTCTCCACAAATGGATATCTGCTTTTCTGTCTAACAGACAACAAGTGGTCAAAATTCGCAATGCTTTATCAAATGCTGTTCCTGTCAAGAGTGAGTTCCTCAAGGCAGCGCCCTTGGACCAACACTCTTTATTCTATACATTAATGATCTTTGTGACCATATCTCAAGTAATTGTGTTCTCTTTGCTGACGATGTCAAACTATTTAACACCACAGACAACACTTCTATCATTCAAAACGACCTTGACCATCTAACCGCTTGGTCTAAAATTGGCAGCTCCAAATTTCAACCAGCAAATGCTCAGTCTTATATAGGAAAAAGAACTCTAAAACTAAGTACATACTAGATGGACATTACCTACAGACGACCCCATCCCGTTAAAGACCTTGGAGTTTTCATGTCAAATGATCTAAGTGCCAAAGCCCACTGCAACTACATAGCAAAAAAGCTCTAAGAGTTGTAAACCTAATTTTTGTAGCTTCTTTCCAAAACACCACACTACTAACCAGAGCATATAAAACATTTGCTAGACCAATTCTAGAATACAGCTCACCTGTTTGGAACCCTCACCACCATCTCTGACATCAATACAATTGAACGTGTCCAGAAATATTTTACAAGAAGAGTTCTCCATTCCTCTGAAAACAACAAAATACCTTATCCCACCAGACTTGAAATCCTAGGCTTAGAAAACTTGAACTCCGTCACCTTCGACAAGACCTAAGTTTAACTCACAGAATCATCTATTGTAATGTCCTTCCTGTCAAAGACTACTTCAGCTTTAATTGCAATAATACAAGGGCAACCAATAGATTTAAACTTAATGTAAACCGCTTTAATCTAGATTGCAGAAAATATGACTTCTGCAACAGAATCATCAGTGCTTGGAATACTTTACCTGACTCTGTGGTCTCTTCCCATAATCCTAATAGCTTTAACCAAAAACTTTCTACTATTGACCTCACCCCATTCCTAAGAAGACCATAAGGGGCGTGCATAAGCGCACAAACGTGCCTACCGTTCCTGTCCTATTGTTTTTCTTTTCTTCTTCCTATATATGTTTATATGTGTATATACTATATAATCTTTTTGTATGATGTTGTGACAAAATAAATAAATAAATAAATAAAATAAAAAATTTTCACTGGGAGAGCGCGTGGGCCATCACAGGTGCCCTGACATACATCCATATTGATCTGGCCATGCTTATCCTGGTTACACACACCCAAGCCCTCCCCCACCCCAAGGTCAACCACAACCCTGAGGTGGCCTTCAATGAAATCGACTTTGACAGCCCTGCTCGATCAGATTTGATTTTCTTGAAAAAATGCCAGACTTCTACTTGCAAGCCAAAGCAAGTCACTCTTTATTATGGTCATTAATCAGCGTCCATTTTGAATAAAGGACGAGACAGAAGAGAAAAGACAAAGAACATAAAATAATAGAGTTGGAAAGGAAGTATGAGGTCTTCCAGCCCAACACACACACATCGCTCAAACAGGAGATCCTATACCATTTCAAACAAATAGTTATCCAGTCTCCTTTTCAAAGCTTCCAGTGATTAAGCACCCGTAATATCTGGAGGCAAGCTATTCCATTAGTTAATTTCTCTCACCTTTAGGAAATTTTTTTTTAGTTCTAGGTTGCTTCTCTCCTATATTAGTTTTCATCCATTGTTTCTTGTCTTATGTTGCCTTCTGGTGCTTTGGAGACTAGGTTGACCTCATCTTCATTGTAGAAGCCCCCAAATATTGGAATATTGTTATCATGTTATCCCTATTCCTTCTTTTTACTAGACTAGGCACACCAAAATCCTGCAACCGTTCTTCATATGTTTTAGCCTCCAGGCCCATTTATTTTATTGCTTTTCTCTGCACTCTTTCTAGAGTGTCAATGTTTTTTAATAGTGTGGTGACCAGAATTGGATACCATTTTCCGAGTGTGGTTTTACTAAGGCTTTGTAAAGTGATACTACAACGTCATGTGATCTTTATTCTATCCCTCTATTAGTACAGCCTAAGTGTCAAGGTTCCAGAAAACCCTCTTCTGCATAAAAAAAACTCAGAAGCCATTGTTTTCCAGAGTTCTTTACTAGCATGAGGAAACTGGCACACGATGAGTGAAATTCCAAAACTGAATTTCCGGATTCTTTTCCCAGTTATACAAACCCCAAGAGTCCCACCCCCCTGACCCCTTTGATGGTCACATGGTCCCACGTTCTTCCAGTTCATTCGAATATCTTCTTGCCACTCTTCCTGCAGATGTGAACACCATCCGACCTTGACTGCTTGAAGAATGTTATCATACCCCTCAGCCCCCCCTTCTGTCAAGGTTCCAGAAAAACCTCTTCTGCATAAAAAAAACTCAGAAGCCATTGTTTTCCAGAGTTCTTTACTAGCATGAGGAAACTCCCCTCAGGCCTGACAGGACTCCCCCCTTGGAAAAGAAGCTATATCCTAGGAAAGAAAACAAAGAGTCGATAAAGAAGAGTGTCAGTGGTCCACACTTCCCTTCTACCCCCCCTCCCCTCTCCAAGAGGTTTTTTAGGTTTGTCAGGGAAAGTGTCGTGAAATTGTTTAATCAAATTGTCCGCATTTACTTTCCAACTTTTGACCCAAGTAGATTCAGATAATGGATATCCCTTCCAGTGGACTAAATATTGTAATTGACCTCTGTATAGTCTAGAGTCAAGGATTTTCTTGATTTCATAGTGGGTTTCACCTTGGATTATCAAGGGTGGTGGGGGAGCGGCAGGTTGAGGTCTCAGACCAGACTGTCTAGCAGGTTTTAATAAGCTGGTATGGAATACCGGGTGTATTTTCCCCAACATTCGAGGGAGCTTGAGTTGGACGGTAACGGGATTAATAATTTTTACAATGGGGAAAGAACCCAAAAATTTTGGACCGAATTTTCTGCTGGGTATTCTCAACCTCAGATACTTAGTAGATAAAAAGACTTTATCTCCAATGCGAAAAGGGGGTTGAAGGGAACGGTGTCTGTCAGCTTGGGCTTTGTAATTCCAAGCTGTTACAGCTAAAGCCTTTTTTGTATTCTCCCAACCTTTTTTTAATGAATTCATCCGTTAGGGAAATGGAAGTGGGGGGGTTGCACAGGGAGTTCAGGCATTGGAACAAAGTCCATGCCGGAGGTTACTTGAAAAGGGGTTAACCCCGTGCTGCTGTGTACAGCATTATTATATGCGACTTCTGCAAATGGTAACAAATCTGACCAGTTTTCTTGTTGGTAATTTACATAATAATAATAATAATAATATTTTAATTTGTATACCGCCCTTCTCCCGAAGGACTCAGGGCGGTGAACAGGCAGATAAAATATAAATACACACAATAATTTAAAACAACCCTTAAAAAACTAATTTAAATGCCCAAAATGTTAAAAAACATACTCCCCTGTAAAATAACACAATTTTAAAAACCCATCCAATAAAAATAAAAATCAGGCTAGTCCATCCATATGAAATAAATAAGTTTTAAGTTTGCGGCGAAAGGTCCTAAGGTCAGGTAATTGTCAAGTCCGAGGGAAGTTCGTTCCAGGGTCGGAGCTCCCACAGAGAAGGCCCTCCCCTGGGGCCGCCAGTCGACACTGTTTGGCTGACGGCACCCTGAGGAGTCCCTCTATGGGAGCGCATCGACGATGGGAGATAGAAGCCGGCAGTAGGCGGTCCCAGATAGCCCGGTCCTAGCCATGGAGCGCTTTAAAGGTGGTAACCAATACCTTGAAGCGCACCGAAAGCAACAGGTAGCCAGTGCAGTCTGCACAGGATAGGTGTTATGTGGAGCTCGAGACGCCCTCAATAACCCGCAGCCGCTGCTCTGAACTAGCTGAAGTCTCCGGGTGCTCTTCAAGGGAGCCCCATGTAGAGAGCATTGCAGTAGTCCAGGCGAGAGAGGTAACAAGGGCATGAGTGACTGTGCATAAGGCATCCCGGTCCAGGAAGGGCCGCAGAATCATGGCGGATCAGGCTAACCTGATAAAATGCTCTCCTGAGACGGTCGCCAAATGGTCTTCAAAGGACAACCGCCATCCAGGAGCATGCCCAAGTTGACCTTCTCCATCGGGGCCAATGATTCACCCCCGACAGACAGCCGCATCTGCAGCTGACTGTACCGAGGTGCCGGCATCCACAGCCACTCCCTCTTGGAGGGATTAAGTTTGAGCCTGTTCCTCCCCATCCAGACCCGTACGGCTTCCAGACACCGGGACAACACTTCGACAGCTTCACTGGGGTGGCCCGGGGTGGAAAAGTACAGCTGGGTGTCATCAGCGTACAGTTGGTATCTCACCCCAAAGCCACTGATGATCTCACCCAGCGGCTTCATATAGATGTTGAACAGGAGGTACAACCATATGTATTTTTCCACCATCGAGTTCAATTTTTCAGCCGCTCCATTGGTCTCCGGATGGAACCCAGAACTAAGTCCTTGAGACAACCCAATGGACCGTAGGAACTCCCTCCAGAACTTGGCTGTGAATTGAACACCCCTGTCGGATATTATCCTTTTAGGAACTCCATGCAGTCTGTACATGTGTTTGACGAAGAACTTTGCTAATTTTCTTGCCGATGGCAATCCGGTGCATGCAGTGAAATGGGCCTGTTTAGAGAACAAGTCCACTACGGTCCATATCACTGTATTTCCCCCACTAGATGGGAGTTCAACAATAAAATCCATGACAATCTCTTCCCAGGGTCTGGTGGGTTCGGCTACGGGTTGTAGGAGTCCAGAGGTTTCCTGG
>NW_026682243.1:0-8096 GCF_028640845.1 Ahaetulla prasina | reverse complement strand
ACTATCAGCTCTGGCAGCAAACTAACGAGCGTCTGCCAAGTGTCTCTGTTATCTCTCTTGATTAGTCAACCAGGAACAAACAGTACTTCAGCTCTTAGTTAAGCAGTTGATTTGCTTGCTACGAAGAGGCATAGCAGCCCTTGCTGCTTTTCTATCCTGTGGGGTGTGGCTCCATGACTCAACACTTCCTAGGCCTGCCCCACCCCTGCTTCTGTTGTTCCCGCCTCTCCTGCCTACGAAACCTAGGGTCCAGCCAGGCCTGATTGCCATCAGCTGGGTCTGGAGGCGTGGCCTGAGGGGGGAAGAGTCAGGGGATGGAGGCCTCGTTATCTCCTCCACCTGGCCTGCCTCTGGCTCCTGGAGCTGAGCCAGGGAAGCCGGTGCTCCAGATGTAAGGCCTGATGGTCTTCCCCCTCACTTTCCAAGTCACTTTCTGGCAGGGGGCCCAGCTTGGGGGGCGCAGACCCAACAATACCTTTGTAAAACAAAGATAATTAATTCTCTCCCAATTCACTCTTATCATATTGAACAGAGGATGAAATAGTTTTGATACAATATAGAAATATGGAATTTGCTCTTAGAATTCGAGGTTTGAAAGAAAATAAGGAAGAGAATTTAAGGAAATTTTTCTGAAGTATTTGCTGAGATATTAGCAGCTCGTCCAGCAGATGTGGCTTATCAAATTGATAAAATATATCGTGTGAATTCTTGGATAGCAAGGCAAAAAAAGTTGCCAAGGGATGTTGTTATTTATTTTACAAACAGAACAGTGAGAAATCAGATTTTGCAAGCTTCATATAAGGGGGAGAAGATTCAGATTGCTGGTCAAGATATTTTGATATTAAAGGAAATTCCACCAAAAATGTTAAGGGCTAGGAAGGAATTTGCCTTCCTGGTGAATGAACTTAAAAAACATCAGATTGAATATAGATGGGATATTCCAACTGGTATAATAGTATATTATGCAGGAAAGTATATCGGTTCAATACGGTTGGAAAAGCAAGAGAATTTTATGTTGAGGTATTAAAAGTTGGAAGTCTTCCCCCATTGGAAGCTAGAGGAAGGGAGGCTGAAGTGAAGGAAAGAGAAGTGAAGCAGGTACAAGAACAGATTGTGATGGAAGAAGATTTATTACAAGTGTTGGAAATACCTACGACGGGTTTAGATTCAAAAGAACAAAGGTTGACAAGAGCTGCTGCTAAAGCGCAGAACAAGAGATGAAGGCACAACAACAACTGGCAACTACTACAACGGAAACAGTGGGAGGAGCAAGGCCTAAAGTAAAATGTGATCTGCGGCTGATGTTCCAAAAGTTTCCTATCTTGGAATGTTAATGGCCTGAACTCACTGTAGAAGAGAAGGAAAGTATTTCATTATTTGAAACAATTTAAAAATGACATTACCTGTTTACAAGAAACACATATTAGATCTTGCTAAATGTTGGAGATGCGATTGTGAAGATGCTACTTATTACCATATATGGTGGACTTGTAAAAAAGTTAAAGCATTTTGGATTAAAGTATGGTGGATCATGCAGAATATTTTGAAAAAGAAGATTAAGTTTACCCCGCAGTTCTTTCTACTAGGAATAATTATGGACTACACAGCTATAGAGACTAAATTGATTTTGAACTTAATAACAGTCGCAAGACTTTTGATTGCTCAGTATTGGAAGAAAGAAGAATTACCTACAATCGAAGAATGGACACTCAAAGTATCAAATCTGGCAGAGATGACAAAAATCTCCGCTTACTTGAAAGACTATACACTAAAAAAATATATTCTAGAATGGAAAATGTGGATTGATTATATTTAAAATAAGTATCAGATAAAAAAAAATTGAATAGCACATGAGTAAATTTAGGAAATATTTTGTATTAGATATATTTTTGAAGGAGAGGGGAATTGAGAGTGTGACTAAGTGTGGTGTGACTAGAGATTATAATTTAGGAATTATTTTGGATTATGATTGTTAGTTTTGATACCCTGCATTTTGTTCTGGGAAGTCGGGATGGGAAGTGGGGGGTAAGGGGGAGGGGAATTGGGGGGGGGTATGGTAGAGATGGAGTGATGGTTAATGTACAGGGATTATTGAAGAAATATAATTAATGTAGGATCGGGTCTGCATAGTTACCATTTAGAGCGGTGAGGAGGGAGAAAAGAGAGAGTAGGAGGTAGGAAAGAGGAGAAGAGGAAGGAAGAGGATAGTAGAGGAGAAGGAAGGTGTAGGGTGGAGGAGGGTGGATGTAGATAAGAGAAGGAGAGGAAGGTTTGGAAAGTAAAAGAAGGTAGAAGAGGGAAGAGTGTTAAAAAGGGGGGTGGTGACTGGGCAAGCCCGACTAATTGTATATAACTGTACATTGGATGAATTATTTGATATGATTGTAAAAATAAAACTTTTTATGAAAAAAAAAAAAGAAACTTAGGGTCTCAAAACAGTAATTGCCTTATTAATGCTGACTTGAGAGGAAAACATTTTGCTACCATAATGAGATAGCAATCTATAATATTTCATATATATCTTGACATTTTCCTTAAAGTAGCAGCTTAAAGCAGCTTACCAGATCACGTGTATCTTCTGGGAGATATATCTAGCATTCTCAGTGCAAATAATCTCACGTAGATGTATAAAATAACCCTTGAGTTCTCTTTTAGTTCACATTTAATAAGTTCCCTGTGTTTTGGATATCTTTCTTCTCTTCCTCCTCCTTCTCCTTTTCTGTCCAAAGGGCATTTAAGATGGCTAATAAAAATAAAATGTAAATAATAACAAACTGATAAGCAATAAAATCACACAAACCATTTGAAGATGGTTTTGGGAAAATGGGAATTGGGAAAAGCAAAATGAATTGAATACAATTCTTAAAAGAATATATTTGAGGATTTGGAATCAATGCACATACCTCACCTCTATTCCAGTACATATTTAACCATCTTTGTGCTACACATAATACCCACTTCGCACAATATGCAAATCATAAGGATAGTTATTCAGTTTGTTTCCATTTTTGACAGTAAGCTGATCTTTCTGGCAGGATTACTTCTTGTTCCATTACTAATTTCAGACATTAAAAAATAAAAATAAATAAACCATATGGTTTAAGGCTAGTCATAAATATCTTGCTTAGTACAGAAACAGTATGTTTGCTTCCATTGTGGATTGAAAATGAGGTCATGTCTCTAATATTCTCAAACATCGGGACTTTTAAAAGAGGCAGTAGTCAGTGAACCACTGAACTATATCTTTCAAAGATCCTGGAGCACAGGGGAGCTGCCAGAGGACTGGAAAAGAGCTGATGTAGTTCCCATCTTCAAAAAAGGAAAAAAAACAGATCCAGGAAACTACAGACCTATCAGTCTGACCTCAATACCGGGGAAGATTCTGGAAAAGATAATCAAACATCAATCACAACACCTAGTAGCAAACAAAGTAATAACCAAAAGCCAACATGGGTTTGTCAAAAACAGATCATGCCAGACTAATCTTATCGCATTCTTTGACAAAATGACAAAATTAGTAGACCAGAGGAATGCTGTTGATATAATTTACTTGGACTTCAGTAAAGCATTTGATAAAGTAGACCATAACCTACTACTAGATAAAGTAGAAAAATGTGGGTTAGACAGCACCACCACCAGATAGATTTGTAACTGGCTGACCAAGCACTCAACGGTAGTCCTCAGCGGAACTACATCCACATGGAGGAAGTATGCAGTGGAGTACCCCAAGGCTCTGTTTTAGGCCCAGTACTCTTCAACATCTTCATCAATGACTTGGCGAGGGATAGATGGGAACTCATCAATTTGCAGATGACACCAAGCTGGCAGGAATAGCACACTCCAGAAGATAGGCTCAAGTTACAGAAAGATCTTGACAGACTTGAACATTGGGCTATCTAACAAAATGAAATTCAACAGTGAAAAAGTAAGGTTCTACATTTAGGCCAAAAAACAAAATGCACCAGTACCGTATATGTGGTACCTTGCTCAATAGTAGTACCTGTGAGAGGGATCTTGGAGTCCTAGTGGATAACCATCCAGATATGAGCCAGCAGTGTGCAGCAGCTGTTAAAAAGCCAACACAGTTCTGGGCTGCATAAACAGAGGATAGAATCAAGATCACGTGAAGTGCTAGTACCACTTTATAATGCCTTGGTAAGGCCACACTTGGAATATTGCATCCAGTTTTGGTAACGATGTAAAAAGATGTTGAGACTCTAGAAAGAGTGCAGAGAGAGCAACAAAGATGATTAGGGACTGGAGGATAAAACATATGAAGAAGGTTGCAGGAACTGGGCATGTCTAGTTTAACAAAAAGAAGGACTAGGGAGACATGATAGCTGTGTTCCAATATCTCAGGGGCTGCCACAAAGAAGAGGAGTCGGGCTGTTCTCCAAAGCACCTGAGGGTAGAACAAGAAGCAATGGGTGAAACTGATCAAAGAAAGAAGCAACTTAGAACTAAGGAGAATTTCCTGACAGTTAGAACAATTAATAAGTGGAGCGACTTGCCTTCAGAATATGAATGCTCCAACACTGGAAATTTTTAAGAAAATGTTGGATAACCATCTGTCTGAGATGGTGTAGGGTTTCCAGCCTGGGCAGGGGGTTGGACTAGAAGACCTCTAAGGTCCCTTCCAACTCTGATGTTATGTTATGTTGTGTTATGTTATGTTATGTTATGTTATGTTATGTTATGTTATGTTATGTTATGTTATGTTATGTTATGTTATGTTATGTTATGTTATGTTATGTTATGTTATGTTATGTTAAATAAGTTGGACCAATCTGGGAGAGAAAAATCGGTTGGCAGCAAGAATGACTTCCATATATGCAATTCAGCAAACAGCCAGGCTGATACACACACTTACATGCATAGGGCCTATTTACTTGAGGGACCACCTGACTCTTGTAGCAACTGCCTTGCTGATTCAATCCTGCAGGAGTCTGGAAGTGCAATTTCTCTATAGCAGTTCTTGCCCTCTGGAACAAGGTTCCGCCTAGATCTGGATGGTCCCCACTCTATTGTCACTTAGAAGAGTTGTGAATACCTGGTTCTTCATCCAAGTCTTTATAGTGAAGGAGAATGAATTCCCTCACTTCATCATGTTTGCCATCTTTTTTTTTCTTAAATTGTATTGCTTTTGCTGCATTTTTTTCCTTTGATTGTTGTAAGCCACCCTGAGTAATTGAGAGTCAAGCAATGTACACGTTTAATAAATTATTCTTATTACAATATGGTTTCCAAAAGACCCTTAATATTTTCAGCTTGGTCAGAATATAAAGAAATTGGTATTTATCTGTTTTTCCAAGCAGCTGTTTGTTTTATTTTATTTTGCTTCTTTTCTCTTAATTTTTTTTTTTTAATATTTATTAAAAAATAAATACAAATATGCTGGAAATCTCATTGCTAATTGTCAAAGTCAAAATAGAAATTTGTTTTAGCATACAATAGTTCAAGGCATTTTACAATAGCTTGTCAATGCTGCTTGGCACTTGGTTTTAATTGTACAATTAAATTAAATTAAATTATCCTATGTTCACTAGCATCTCAGACTCATAGGTAACATGGGTATAACATTGTTTTTATCTTTAAAGTTTTAAGTAATCTAAATTATTATAGTGTCATTTTTTTAGTTTATATTGTATAAATGCTACTGAACTAATATCTGTAGTATATAATATGAATATATTATCTTATAATTCAATAAAACAACTACAAAAAATCAGTTGCTCTTTTCTGGGTTTTTGTAAAATGTTGAAAGATCAGAGCAAGGAAGGATATGTTAAAAGAAAATTCACTGTACCTAAATATTAGAATTTCTTTGATTCTTTCATCTCAGCTACAATCTTCTGAAAAGATGTTTAGCATCTTTATTTCATTTCTTAAAAGATTGGATAAAGAATTTAATAAATAGGGATGAATCTTTCTGCTACTTTCAATATTAAGAAAGATCTTGTTTTTGACTAATAAGATGGATTTCTTTTTTCAATATGAGCATCAAACTTGATTGTAGAATATCACTAAATGCATAATTTATTGTTTCATTGATTCTTCTTTAACAAATTTATCTGAGTGAAGGAAAGTCACTTTACATGTGACTACATTTCTCATACATTAAATTCAGAATGAATATACAGGATTCACATCATTTAAGAGCTACTGAAGCTAGGTGTCAATTATGTTCCTGAAAAGCAAAAAGCAAAAAACTCTAAAATATCACCACTATGGCAAACCTCCTTCCCAGGCTGAAGGTAATCAACAACTGGCAGATGACCTGAATGAGTTTTACTGCAGGTTTGAAAGGAAACTACAGCCACCTATCTCCACAACCCCATCTCAGACACAGCAACAACAGCCAAGCCTCCTACAACTGACCCCATTTCATTGGGTTCACAACCCCTAGTGATCACAGAAAAGGAAGTGCAGGACCTATTTCACAGACAAAAGCCAGGAAAAGCGCCAGACCCAGACAAGATAACTCCTTCTTGCTTAAAAGTCTGTGCTGACCAATTGGCCCCCATCTTCACCCATATTTTCAATAAATCACTAGAGATGTGCTATGTTCCTTCTTGCTTCAAACGCTCTACCATCATCCCAGTGCCGAAGAAGCCCACCATCAAGGAACTGAATGACTACAGACCAGTTGCTCTAACATCTGTAGTCATGAAAACCTTTGAAAGGCTAGTGCTTTCCTACCTGAAAACCATCACGAATCCGCTTTTAGACCCCTTGCAATTTGCATACCGAGCAAATAGATCAACAGATGATGCTGTTAATATGGCTCTGCTACATCCTACAACATCTTGAGTCTCCAAAGACCTATGCAAGGGTCCTTTTGTAGACTTTAGTTCAGCATTCAATACCATCATTCCAGACATTCTTCTAACTAAGCTAAACCAGCTACAGGTACCGGAACAGACTTGTAAGTGGATCACAAGCTTCCTAACAAACAGGAAGCAGCAGGTGAAGCTAAGCAAGATCACATCAAATACCTGTACAATTAGCACAGGCCCCCAAGGCTGTGTGCTCTCCCACTTCTCTTCTCTATACCAATGACTGCATCTCCAATGATCCATTTGTTAAGCTACTGAAGTTCGCAGATGACAACAGTGATTGGTCTCATTCGACAATGGCGAATCCGCATATAGACGAGAGGTCGAACGACTAGCCTTGTGGTGCAACCAAAACAATCTGGAACTGAACACACTCAAAACCGTAGAAATGGTGGTAGATTTTAGGAAAAACCCTTCCATACTTCCACCTCTCACAATACTTGACAACACAGTATCAACAGTAGAAACCTTCAAATTTCTGGGTTCTATCATATCGCAAGATCTCAAATGGACAGCTAACATCAAAACATCATTAAAAAGGACAACAAAGAATGTTCTTTCTGCGCCAACTCAGTAAGCTCAAACTGCCCAAGGAGCTGCTGATCCAAGTTCTACAGAGGAATTATTGAGTCTGTCATTTGCACCTCTATAACTGTCTGGTTCGGTTCTGCAACCCAACAAGAAAAACACAGACTTCAGAGGATAATTAGAACTGCAGAAAAATAATTGCTACCAACTTGCCTTCCATTGAGGACCTGTATACTGCACATCAAGAAGAGAGCCGTGAAAATATTTGCAGATCCCTGCATCCTGGACATAAACTGTTTCAACTACTACCCTCAAAGCAGCGCTATAGAGCACTGCACACCAGAACAACTAGACACAAGAACAGTTTTTCCCAAGGCCATCACTCTGCTAAACAAATAATTCCCTCAACACTGTCAGACTATTTACTGAATCTGCACTACTATTAATCGTTTCATAGTTCCCATCATCAATCTCTTTACTTATGACTGTATGACTATAACTTGTTGCTGGCAATCCTTATGATTTATATTGATATATTGATCATCAATTGTGTTGTAAATGTTGTACCTTGATGAGCGTATCTTTTCTTTTTATGTACACTGAGAGCATATGCACCAAGACAAATTCCTTGTGTGTCCAATCACACTTGGCCAATAAAATTCTATTCTATTCTATTCTAACCAGGGTAAACCTAAATAATATATGATGGAAGACCACCAGAAAACTCCAGAG
>NW_026682242.1:0-27457 GCF_028640845.1 Ahaetulla prasina | reverse complement strand
GTTGCCAAGGTTGCTGGCTGAGGATTCTGGGAGTTGAAGTCATCCAGGCTGAAAGTTGCCAAGGTTGCCAAGATTCTGGGAGTTGAAGTCCTCCAGGCTTAAAGTTGCCAAGGTTGCCAAGATTCTGGGAATTGAAGTCCTCCAGGCTTAAAGTTGCCAAGGTTGCCAAGATTCTGGGAGTTGAAGTCCTCCAGGCTGAAAGTTGCCAAGGTTGCAAAGCTGGCTGGGGGATTCTGGGAGTTGAAGTCCTCCAGGCTTAAAGTTGCCAAGGTTGCCAAGATTCTGGGAGTTGAAGTCCTCCAGGCTTAAAGTTGCCAAGGTTGTCCCTTTGACTAGCAAGCTGCTCATAAAATTTCCTAGTCTGGGTGACTAATTATAATGTTATATTTTGAAGATTTCTTTATTACTGAATTTCTGGAGTATGTCTTTGTGCTGTATGGTTGGCTTTCCTCCAGCGCTTGACATAAAATGTCTTTATAGCATTTTTAATTTTTACCTGTCGGCATCCCATGATTTTCATTTTGTGGGAACTCCTTCTTCCATTATGGACATTGCATTCAACAGAATGTTCCCCAGCCTGAAATGTAATTTTTTTTTTCTTTCTGTCCTCTTGCAATGTATTCTGGGGGTGTCTTTCTTTTTCTTTCATATTCTATTTTTTCTAAACATCAAAATGTATCAGAATAAAAGATAGATGAACCATTAGCTGTTTGTTGCTAATAAACAACCATAAGAAATCTGAAATGTTTCCAGGAAGCAGTATGCTCCATTTTTTCCCCAGTACCAATTCATTATCACTAGCGCAGTAAATGAAAATTTCAGAGTATCTCCTGAAGCAGCCTTAGCTTCAATAGTTGGAGGTTACCACAGATACTGTAGAAAGATAAGAGAAATAATAGCAGCCACCCCATCATATATCTTTTACTGAAAATATCCTGCAGAATTCATGAATCTACATTGATAATGCATTTAGTGGAACCCAAGCCTATGAACAATTAATAAGTGGAACGACTTGCCTGCAGAAGTTGTGAATGCTCCAACACTGGAAATTTTTAAGAAAATGTTGGATAACCATCTGACTGAGATGGTGTAGGGTTTCCTGCCTAGGCAGGGGGTTGGACTAGAAGGCCTCCAAGGTCCCTTCCCACTCTGTTGTTATGTTATGAATAAGATTTAGAATACCATGAATATAACACTACAAGCTGACTGTCCAAGTATAGGCAGCCTTTTAATATTTGTAAACTACTTGTCTGCAATGTTCTCTACATGAAGCTACTCTTAAAATTATTCAGATGCTTCAACTGAATGCAGCAGTTCAGGTTGTGATAGACAGGCATGATGGTCTTTGTGTACCCATGTACACCTCTGCTCCACAAGCTGGAAGTCTGCTTCTGGAGTCTACTCCTGAGTACAATTCAACATATTGGCTCTTACATATGAAGTCTTACATACCATAATTCCAGGTTGTTACAGGGGCTACCTATCTTCTAAGTTTTCCACCTTGGCATTCATCCTGGCAAAGTTTGCATCCTTTAGGTCCCTTCAGTTAAACAAGCATCTTCTATCAGGACCCAAGGAACTTGCCCCCCCTCACCTTTGGAATGACGCCCCACTGAAATCCTTTTGCTTCTCACCCTGTTGGCAAGCTGCAAAGCCTTGAAGACTATGTCATTCTCACCTTGAGTTGAGATGGATAGGGCCCCTTGTTCGTTATGTCTGTTACATTTATTTGTCTGCATATTGTTCCTGGGTCCCATTTTGGTTTTGGTTTTTATTGGTTTTTATTGATACAATATTATATTGTGAACTGCCAATGAGTTGGAGTTGCATGGCATCTAAATTGAAATAAATAAATAAACAACAATTATTGCACTAGATTCCGTTTCACAGACTGATATACACTATACAAGTAATACCATTTAGATCAATCAGAAATGTTAACATATAGGGTAAAATAAAGGAATTCACTGATTTTTTTTCAGTTGTATATTAACACAATGTTGATTGTATTGCTTTTTATGTTCTCTTTAAAATAGGAGAAGCTTCTTTTAGACCAATTGTTAGGAGTGTATAGAATGAAAGAAAGGGGATACTTTTGATCTGTAACTAGAGGGTATTTTTAATAAAAAATAAAATTAGAAAGAGCATTTAACTTTTTTCTTTATTCTCATTTCCTTAATTCTAGATCAAGTCATTCAATTAATTAACCTTCCATTTTTTGTTGCTCTTCAATTATGCATGACCATCATCTTAGAATTAGAAAGTCTAACACATTTGAGAATACCAGATAGTGGAAAGCTAATTTACTCCTCCCCACCCCCCATTACAAAATCTAGTTTTAGTTTTGTTTTTTCCCCTGGGGGATTTCTTTTAGTTATATAGTACTGTGCTATAAAGAAAATAAATGCTACGATCAATGAATGAAAACTTTTTAGCTCATAACCAGGTTCACAGGACTGAAACTGAGACTAGTCTGCCTGCTGTGACTTTTCAGTTTTGAATTTTATAAATAAATTAGCAGTCTCCCCCCAAATCATGCAGTGACTCACCTTATAATTTCTGGATCACAGGTTCCTTCAGAAGAGAAATCAGGCAGTTCCTATTGTCTTCCATTTCCTATGTATGGCTGGATCAGAGCATTTATCATACCTCTCTTTTTGTCCTCATTTTATAGTGCCAGAACAAACAAACTCCAGCATTTTTTTCACTTTTCTCCAGTACATCAAGAATGAGGTTGCTAGAGTCAGAATGTCCTGAAGGTATGCTCTTAAGATTACCTGTGAAGGTTCAGGACTGACTCTGGAACTCAACCAATTACATACATTCATAGTCAGCTTGGCAAGCACTGACCCAACCTAGCCCTGACAAACCTCAAAATGGACTTTCCATTTCCTGCCTATACCTAGCAACTAATAGATAAGAGATACTCTTATAGCAAAAGGAAAGAATACAACCTTGTACAGTGGCCAATTTAAATCCATATATAAATGAAGTGTATGTGTGGTTTACAAGCAAGATCTCATATGGCATAACATTAAATAGAATCTTAATGATTTGGACATGTCAAATTATAATTATATTTTTGCATCCTTATTAATGCTTGTTTCTCTCTACTACACAAAGATACTGGAGAGAATTTTACTAATAATATGATGAAACATTAGAACTAGGGATATAAGTACAAGCTGCTGGATAAATACAAATAGTCCTTGAACTTACGACTACAATTGAGCCCAAAATTTCTGTTGTTAAGTGAGACATTTGTTAAGGGAATTTTGCCCCATTTTACAACCTTGCTTGCCTCAGTTGTTAAGTGAATCATTGCAGTTGTTAAGTTAGTAACACGATTAAGTGAATCAATGGATTTTGCTTGTCAGAAAGTCACAAAAGAGATCACATGACCCCAGGACACTGCAATCATCATAAATATGAACCAGTTGCCAAGTGTCCCAATTTTGATCACATGACTGTGAAAAACAGACATAAGTGACTTTTCAATACCACTTTTTAACGGCACTAAATGAGGAATGCCTATACTTCAGCTTTCTGTTACCAATAAGTGAAAGAATTTATCATAATTTAGTACATGATGTATAATATTAAGGCTTTTATATTAGTTTTAATGTATTGTTTTCCTAAATTTAGTATTTGTAGTGGGTTAATTTTGTTTTAATTGCCTTAAGTGCTTATAGTGAGGGAAGCCAAATAAATGCCAACTCAATTTGTATATGATCATACAAAGTTACATTATAAGTTATTGATTGCTACTTAATTGTGGCATTTTATTTTCTGAACATAATTATTTCTAGAGTCAGTCACATCACAGGGCATGAGGGTGTTGTTGTTTTTTAAACCCTAGTGGTATTGTTGAAGCTCTATACATTTTAGCACAGAACATGAAACTTTGATTACACTGTCATGACTGTTATATTGATTTTTTTTGTATAATATCCTTTGGGTACTTTTTCTAAAGTATGGTTGCCAGGTTCAGGGGCCAGTAGATCACCCAAAGGGTGCCTTGATAAAAGATGCAGGATGTTCTTTGGATTAGCCTCATAGCAAGATGAGTTACACACATGAGTTCTGATACAGTTGGGATTACTGGTTTAGATATTAGAGTTACTCACTACAGGGTTGTCTTAATGCATGGGCCTGATGGGCATTTGCCTGTGGGCCCCACGAGCATAGAGGCTCCATACTAATCTGTGTATGTTAACCCTTCAGTGCACCTTGTATCATATAAATACAGCAGCATATTTATTACATTTTACTGCATTTTGAAAAAAAATATTAACATGCATTAATAGAAATTAACACTGATTTTTTTCCGTAGATGATGAGACGACACTGAATGTTTTTAATGTTTCAACACTGATTTTGTTGGAAGTGCCAATAAAATAAATATATGTTTAATTTTATCAACCATTTATATTTTTATTCCTGTGAGTAGTTGTCATAAGGGCCTCAGTACACTGCTTTGCCCCGGGTCCATAATGCTGTTAAGATGGCCCTGACTCACTATCCTTATTAGCAAATGCACTTCAGTAAGTCATTAACAAAAAGGATGAAGAATATTCTAAAAAAGTAAAATATTGAAGTAATGCAAAGAATTAAAAGAAGACTTTAATAATACATGCCAATATATAAATTCTAAATCTTTACATTTAAATCTAAACCCACACTCATATTCACTTAAATCTTACTAGATGAACATAGTAAAGGAGTTTTAAGAGAATAAATGGTTACATTTCTGCAAATTCCTTTCTCTTTTTTTATGACCAGAATATGTATATATGTTCGCACATGAATTGTTTTTATCTTTTCCTTTGTTTGATGGACTTGTGTCATTAGGAAGATATGCAGTGATACTGAGGGCAGTATGCCTTGTGACAGGGTCTTCACCCCTAACAGCTTTGAAGGCATGTTTTCCTCCTGGTAAATTTTATTTAATGGGGCATATAGAAGCAATAGGTTGTAAACATGCATGCTTAGAGACATTTCAGTTCTGGCTAATGCAACCAAGATGATATATGAGTGATTCCCTCGCCTGACCCAACTAGAAAGGCCTGATGACTTGCTTTTTATTAAAATGTATCTTGTCAAATTTCCTGTCACTTTTATGGGGTCATGTTACGAGCTGTGATCATTTCTTCTATTTTGATGTTTTATTAATAAATAATGAAATCAAATTCAGTGGCATCGAGCAAAACTGGTTAAGAAAGACTGGGGGACAAAA
This sequence comes from Ahaetulla prasina, assembly GCF_028640845.1. NCBI lineage: Eukaryota > Metazoa > Chordata > Lepidosauria > Squamata > Colubridae > Ahaetulla > Ahaetulla prasina. Next base: position 22,221 of record NW_026682242.1, on the reverse strand, counting down.
AGATGCAGATCGTAACTATGAAAACATTAGTGGATAAATAACTGAAAAAGCAGTTACAACCCCCACCCCCATATGAGATATCTCTTCTTATATATTAACTCTCCCATCCTAAAATATTTCTTAAGTTACAATTCTACATATAAATATATCACAACATCTGAATATCTTTGCTGCACCCTTGTTGCTTCACTACCACTACCTTGTTGCTTCACAAGTGTTAGTCCATAGTTTATTTAACTAGGAATTTCCTCTGTTGCTAATAGTTGATCCCAAAAGGCAGAAACTATCCAGCACTTCATTTTATACATACACCTACACATATGGACGTGTATATAAGTATAGTATAGAACAGTGATGGCTAACCTTTTGTTGTAGTGTGCCGAAAGTGCACAAGTGCCTGCACCCATAATGCCCCCCCCGCACATGCGCACGTGACCCCCCCCGCCCTGTTTTGGGCCTAGTAGGCCTCCCTACAACCTCCTGGGACCAAAAACAGGCTGCGGGAGGGGGGGCACCATGCCTCCCTGTGATCCCCCTGCACATGTGTGCGCAACACCCCCTCCCACTCCCCAAGGGCATGTGCACACATCTCCCGCATATGGGGCAGAGACCCGAAAATTAGCTGGCTGGCAGGAGATGTGCACGCATGCGGCATGGAGCTGAGCTGGGCAATGGCTCGTGTACCTGCAGAGAAGACTCTGAGTGCCACCTGTGGCACACGTGCCATAAGTTCGCCATACCTGGTATAGGACTATCTGTGTTTGGTTATATTAGGTCATTCCATATGCTGTTCCAGGCTTAGCGTTTTCCACGTCTCTTCCTTGCTCTGTAATGGTGAGCTCTAGGAAGTGTGTCTTTTCTATGGCAGCATCTCCTTTTTGGGATGATCTTTGCCCTCAAATTTGATGGAATCCAATCCTAATAGCCTCTTGGAAGGCATCAAAAACTTGGTTTTCTCCCTGTGAATTTGGACTTGGTAGTTATACGTTCTTCATTTCATTTCATTTCATTTATTAAATTTCTATACCGCCCTTCTCCCAAAGGACTCAGGGCGGTTCACAGCCAACATAAAACAGAATTCATACAATATATATAGATAAACACTGTAAAAATCTGATTAAATTTTGGCTAACAATTAAAATTAAGTTATTAAAATCAAAATAATAAAACCCCAGTTAAAACACAACACATTAGGCTAGCCCTGCGCGATGAAACAGAAGAATCTTGAGCTCGCGTCGGAAGGTCCGGAGGTCGGGGAGTGATCGTAACCCTGGAGGAAGCTCATTCCAGAGGGTAGGAGCCCCCACAGAGAAAGCTCTCCCCCTGGGGGTCGCTAGCCGACATTGTTTGGCTGACGGCACCCTGAGGAGATCCTCCCTGTGGGAACGCACAGGTTGATGGGAGGCTACCGGTGGCAGCAGGCGGTCCTGTAAATACCCCAGTCCTAAGCCATGGAGCACTTTAAAGGTGGTTATCAACACCTTGAATTGCACCCGGAAGACCACCGGCAACCAGTGCAGCCTGCGCAGGAGAGGTGTTATATGGGAGCCACGAGTGGTTCCCTCTATCACCCGCGCAGCCGCATTCTGGACCAGTTGAAGCCTCCAAGTGCCCTTCAAGGGGAGCCCCATGTAGACAGCGTTACAGTAATCCAGGCGGGAATTGACGAGGGCGTGAGTGACCGTGCACAAGGCATCCCGGTCTATGAAGGGGCGCAACTGGCGAATCAGGCGTACCTGAAAAAAGGCTCCCCTGGCGACGGCCATCAAGTGATCTAACGACAGCCGAGCATCCAGGAGAACACCCAAGTTGCGAACCCTCTCCATAGGGGCCAATGACTCTGCACCAACAGCCAGCGATGGAACCAGCTGATTGTACCGGGACGCCGGCATCCTCAGCCACTCGGTCTTGGAGGGATTGAGTCGGAGCCCGTTCCTCCCCATCCAGACCCGCATGGCCTCCAAACACCGGGACATCATGTTGTTGGCTTCATTGGGGTGGTCCGGGGTGGGGACATACAGGTGAGTATCATCAGCGTACTGATGATACTGCACCCCAAAACCACGGATGATTTCCCCTAGCGGCTTCATATAGATGTTGAACAGGAGTGGCGAGAGAACCGACCCCTGCGGCACCCCACAAGTGAGGTGCCTCGCGGTCGACCTCTGCTCCCCTGCCAACACCATCTGCGACCGGTCAGAGAGATAGGAGGAGAACCACCGAAAAATGGTGCCCCCCACTCCCAATCCCTCTAATCGTCGCAGCAGGATACCATGGTCGATGGTATCAAAAGCCGCTGAGAGGTCTAATAGGACCAGGACAGAGGAACAAACCCTATCCCGAGCCCTCCAGAGATCATCAACCAACGCGACCAAAGCTGTCTCCATGCTGTAACCAGGTCGGAAGCCGGACTGGAATGGGTCTAAATAGACAGTTTCCTCCAGGTACCGAGGAAGTTGTCGTGCCACCACACTCTCAACAACTTTCGCCAAGAAACGAAGGTTGGAGACAGGACGGTAGTTTGATAAAACAGCTGGATCCAGGGAAGGCTTCTTGCAGAGGGGCCTCACCACCACCTCCTTCAAGGCGGACACCCGTCCAATATACTTATTGGATTTTATGAACCTATGTTTTGCCTTATCTCCATAATTATTGATTATATTATATTATTTTAATACAATGATAGCCATCCAGAATCACTGGTGATTTATATGGATAGTCATATAACTTAAATCTCATTAATTACAGTATCGGCTTGGTTCTACTCTTGTTTATTATAATTTTTTTCTTTCTGAACTTTCACAAAATAAAAAATTGCTTTTATACGTCAAGTAGACATAATGAATCATTTTATAATGAAGCTTTGTTTCTAAAATATATGATAGTTAATTAACATATTGTTGTTAAAAATTAAATGCAATACAGTTTAAAGTATTAACGGGACTTTTTGAATGCATTAATGAAGATATTTAGCATTATATTTAGTTGTTTCCAGTTCATAGTTTGTGTTTTAAGGTTAATGCAGAATTTATCTGGGATTTACAGATTGAAGCAATGTCTGGTTATATGGAATAACTTTCCGCAGTTTACAATTATTTGTTTGCACAATAGTAACTAAAATAATGGATCTTACTTCTGTAGGTAGTCCTTGAGTTCTAATAATTGGGAATGGAGTTTCTGTTGCTAAATGATTTGGCAATAATGCACAATGTCATGTAATTGCATCACTTAGCAACCCGCTGTTGCTATTGTTAACAAATACCACTGGTCATTAGGTAAGGACCCACCCTGATCCAAGTCATTCCTAGTTTGATCCCTCCCAAGTCTGAGCCTCTGTAAAGCAAAGGGCTGCCTCCTCTTCACCCCCACCCCAACTCCCTGGTGTCAATGGCAGGCAGCTGAGACTGCTGAAGACCCCAGGTCTCTACTTCAGCCTCAAAGGGCAGAAATTGAGGGAGGAGGTAGACAGGTGGGGGGAATTCAATGGCTCCTTCATCTGTTGTGTGGGCCTGTTGTGAAACTCCCAAATGTTGATCACATGAGGTTCTGCAACAGCAGTAATTTTGGGAACCAGGTGTAAGCACCATTTGCTCAGCATTCACTCACCACTGCAACTTAGAACAGTAACTGAAGGGTTGTAACTTGAGGACTATCTGTACTAATGTGAAAAACCATCTCATTCTTCATTTTATTTCATATAATATGTTAATTTAGGGTGCATTTGTAAAGTATTAACATACAAGACAATAAAATGCTTTGTATAAAAAAAAAACCTATAGATTTATTTTGTTGTTTTTCCATTCTACAATAGGTACGGAATGATCTAACTGGAGTTCTATATGGTGAAGATATTGAAATATCAGATACAGAGAGTTTTTCTAATGATCCTTGTACAAGTGTCAAAAAGCTTAAGGTAGGTGCAACTAGCTTGCCAATTTAAAAAACTAAGTGCGCAACAACAACAAAAAACCCAGTAGCTTAAAATAATTTGAATTTTAATAGGTCTCAGTTTGAAAACTTCCTTTTAGGTGTTGGTATTTATGATAGTTGCTATTATAGTCATGATATAAAATAACTATATTTGATATTAAATTCTGTAATAACATAGAAATGTAATTAGTAAAGTTACAACCAAGTTGCCAGCAGAATTATATGTAATGGGACCAAGCTTTGTGTGCTACACATTTTACAAATTTAATTTCTTTTTCTTTCAAAAATTGCAAAATAATATCAGGTATCAAATTTTGATGAAGTATAAGGACAGTCATGATGACAGTCATGTTCCAAAATAGTTGGAACACCTTCAGCACCATCAATCAACAACATAACCAAACATAAATGTTAAATAAGTTTAAGCTGCCTGTTTATTATATATTGGCTTTCGTTATTTTTCAATCTGTTTGTACTGTCCTAATATCTCTGTTGTTAGCATTTTTACGATAATGAATTTTATATGCTGTCTATATGTTAAGTGTGTAGTTTGCAATATTCATTTTTAACAGATTCGCCCTTAAGGATTGACCAGAAGTAAAGATAAAGGCTCCCTAGTAGAAGGCAGAAATTATTCCAGATGACTGACACTTTATTTCCCAGTACACTTTCCTGAAGAAAGAAATAGGGCATACAAATCAAAACTCTTAATGCTATTTATAACTTTTTTATTTTGGGGGCTTCTCTGCAAAGCATAGATATCAATCTGTTTTGTAAGTTGTATATTATTGAAAAAGCCTGAGATGTATGAATCTCTGTGACCAATGTATATTTTCTGTTTCTGCCATTTTAATTTGCTCAGATAAATGTGATAACTTTTGATAGTGGGTTTGAAATTATAAATTAACCTTAGATGGGAGTGTATCTCATTTCATTTTTTAATTTGAAGTTTTTCAGAACATGGAGCCATAAATATTAGAATGCTGTATTTTTGTCTGCATTTTCTCTGTGTTATTATCTGTGGAATTTTTTTCAGGCTGTCATCAGAGAATGTAAAAATTGCTACTACCTCTGACCTCTGTCCCCTGCTCCTCACAAAGCCTAACATCTTGTTTATTATTCTGGCATGACTGCCAAATACAGTCTCTTTATAACACGAATACTAACATTCCTATCTTTTAATATATAGAAGAAATGATGACTGTTTATGCTGATAAATAAAATAGCATTCCCACGTGATTTTTTTTTTAACAATTTGGAACATTTCCCTCATTTTCTCTTTGTTTCTAAATTTTAAGGATAAAATTCACAGTATTAGAAGATGCCCAGAATCTAGCCTTACCAATTTCAGGACACCTCGAAGAACAGGAAACTGCTGCAATTAGAAATTAAGAAAACAGATTGAATAGGTTTTCTTCCTATAATGAACTCCCACTCCATTTTCAGGAACTTTATAAAGTAATCAAACTACCTAATCAAGCTAGTATTGCTGAATCTGGATTAGTACTAAAAATAAATTAGAGTAACAATGAATAGGAAAATGTACCTATTGGTCCACATAAAGAATTGCAAACTGATTATTTAGAGAGGATAACTGAAATACTGAAAGGGTTTTATTTTTAGTAGAAACTCACTAAAAAGGAATCAGAATAACTCTGAGGATAGTACTGTGATCCTAAGCATGTTACTTAGAAGCAACTCTTAATTGTTTCTGAAGTATGCCTAGAACAGGGTTCCTCAAAAATTGTCAGTATCAGTCAATGTTAGTATAGTTCATTACACAGTCAGCCAAAGGATAGACAGATAATATTATATAATAATATTAAAGATATTGTTGCAGAATGTAAGCTGTTTCAGATAAAGCTATCTTTTGCAATTAATAGAAGGCGATTTTGTCGATGCTAATAGTGTTCAAATGGTGCTCCAGATGTTTGGGGAATACACCAGGGATTGCATCTGTTCCCAGTCTTAACCAATCATTAAATATCTATATAGGATTATTATCTATGTGAGTTCTGGCACAGAGAACCATATAATCTTGTGAACTCTCAATTCCAACTTGGAATGTTACTGGAAGTGTTAATGTTTTTTATGGTTATGAGAACCAAATCTCCATAATATTATGTTCAGAAATATAGAGGTGATCCTCAGTTTACAACTACAATTTAGCCCGATATCTTGGTCATCGAACAAAGTAGTCATTAAGCAAGATATCACGTGACTGCCACATTACTGTTTCATTCAATTATTACAATCTTGGCATTCTTGGTTGTGGTCGTTATGTGATTGTGCAGGTTGTTAAGTACATGATTTCTCTGTTAAGGAGTACAGGGTCCTGGAGATGGGGGGGAACTATGGGAGCCTTTACAAAGGAGCTGAAAGTTCTCCTTGCCAAATTCCAAACAGGAAGAAACACTCATGCGTGGCCTACATCAGTTCTTCCAAGACCTCTCTCGCTTGTCTGAGGAACCCTGTGCTGCTTACTTTATTATGCTGCCATTCCACTCTCTGCTTTAGCTCCCTTTTATCTTTAGGGGCTGCTGAAAAAGCTGCCTGCTGAAGGATGACATTTCTCTTCCATGTGTGGAAGGGAATGTCTTTGGTGGAGTTCAGGATCTAAGCTCCATTTTTGCACACACACACCCGAAAGACACCCCCCCCCCGAATAGGAATTTTAAATAGTTTTTAATATTTGATATAAATTTTATAAATTTTATGGGATTTTTATGATTTTAAATGTTTTAATCTGGCCTTATGTTTAATAAGTTTTTTAATCTATTGTTTTATTTGTATATTATTGCTGTTTTATCTTGGCTGTAAACCGCCCTGAGTCCTTCGGGAGAAGGGCGGTATAAAAATCCAATAAATAAAATAAATAAAATAAAATAAACTCTGCACATGGAAGGGAACTCATTTGGTCAAGTGCAAAAATGAAGACGAAATCAGCAGGTAGGTCTTTTAGCCAGTCCCCTGATATGAGAGGGAGTCTTACAAGCTTACAATCTTCCCTGCCAGCTTTCCCATTGACTATCTGGCAAATCTAGCACAGAACATTGCTAATGGTGATCACATAATCACAGGATGCTTAGCAACTGATTATATGATCAATTGCCAAGCACCCAGATCTCTTCACCATGTGTGGGGTGGGGTTGGGGGCAGTGGCAGCAGGGCAATATTTTAAGATGGCCAGAAGTGCTTTAAAGGCTCTAAAGTACCCTTTTTAAGGCAATGTAACTTTAAGGACTATCTGTACTAAATTCTATTTCAGTCTGACCAAGTTAACATATTTCATAGCATGAAGGAGAATCTTCCTGAATATCTATTTAGCTGTTTGCTTACCTCCATCTTTCAAGCGCAAATGCCTTTTGCAAAAGACTTTCACAAATTCATTGAAATGAATTTCAATAAAATACAATTATTAAAATATCATTAAAGTATAACTATTTGATATCTGCTATGTATTAGAAAAGCACTTAATTTTAGTGATAAAAACAGAAAATTACTTTTAAGCAAGTTTAATTTGCCCTTAGAAACATTTGGGTATAATTTTTCCTTTTAAAAACAAAAATAGCTATTGACATATAATTTTAGAAAAAATAACAAAACATGCTGTTCCTTTGCGTTGCCATTTTATGTATGAGAAGAAAAAGCATAACTAGATTTTTGTAGAAAATATTCTTGATGTTTTCTCTCCTGATTCTGAAAATGGAATAACTTTTATTGATGATACTCCTTTACCTATTTGCATGATGATCAACTAGAGGTGAAACTACCCAGTTTCCCTGCACACCAGAAAATAATTCATTTTGGTACTTTTAAAGTCAGTTTATAATAATAGGCAAATGCAAAATATTCTTTTATAGTATATATCAAATTATCAACAATTTCATTTACGTCTGTGCTAGATTCAGTTTCATAAGAAGAGGTTTATGTAATTAACCTGGCATTGTATCATTAACAAAATATGAATACATAATCATTCTTTTCCACATCTCTGTTAAATTTAGTGCCCACATCATTATTAGTTAGTTATTAGTTAATTAATAGTATGAAACTGCACTGGTTCAGAGCATCTATGAATAATATAGTCCTATAAGCCTCTTTGAAGCATTTTTATAAAGATTACAGTGATGCCTCACATGTAATAATCTATGCAAGAAGACAAGTCTGTATTTAGAACCACTGCACTTCATAGATAATTGAAAATGGTATATATTTATTTTATTGTTTCTTAGCAATACTTCACTGCTATATTTACATCTTCTAGGGTACATGTAACATGGAAATTTGTTGATTGAAATTGTGTGGGGGTTTTTGCTATGTACAACAGATTTTGAGTAATATGAATGAAAATGTCAATAATTAATATCTCTTTTTTCCCTTGCAGGGAAATGATGTTAGAATTATCCTTGGCCAGTTTAATGAGGAAATGGCAGCAAAAGTATTCTGTTGTGTAAGTGAAAAAAGAAAGAGATACAGAAAAGTTGTGTCACATATCCCAATGATTAAATTAATCATTTTTAGCTCATTTAAATGTTTAATATTTATAAGCACGTCTGGGAACATATAATGTACAGTGTAGCAGAATTTCCTTATAATCCCTTGGTTTGATATATAAGTGCAATATTTTAGTTTGATCTGAGTGCAGATTCCAAATGGTTAGAGTTAGAATTGTGAAGACAGCATTTATTTAATATATACAAATACAATGCTGCTTTTCTTGAGAAATCTGGTGTTAAGGTGGATCTGATATAGCAATAGCATTTAGACATATATACTGCTCCATAGTGCTTTATAGCACCGTCTGAGCAGTTTGCAAATGTTAGCAAATTGTCCCCAACAATCTGGGTCCACATTTTAGTGACTTCGGAAGGATGGAAGGTTGAGTCAACCTTGACCCTGGTTGAGGATCGAAAACCTGGATCAGGATCGAAAACCTGGCTATGGGAAGAGTTAGTCTGCAATACTGCATTCTAATCACTGCACCGCCAGGGCTCCTGCCTGTAGCTTTTGGTAAAGGCCAAACTCTATGTGAAAATTGGAAGAAAAATTAATTAACGATGCATTTGAATAATTACTATATATAAAGTGTCTAAATCTGGCATAGCAGATTTAAAGGCAGGAAAATAATTTCAATAAATTTAGTCATTTATAACAAAGTTTTTGAATAGCTGTTAAAAAGTTTAACATGAGTCTTTCCATTTAGTTATAAATGGAATTATCTTTTAGTCTTCTTTTTTGTAAATCTTATAATGACATTCTCAGTAGAAATTTATTCCAAGTGTCCACAGATTAAAGCCTATATCTAGATAAATCAAACAACTGGACAATTATTGGGTTTTAAACATGCTGAGTTTAAATTATTTCCTAATTTTGGTTTTAATTTTGAAATAGGATTTACCAGTTAGAAAGACTACATCAAATATGTAGTAACAAGAATAATTGCAACTTGATGTAAATAAGTTGAAGCTATATATTTGATGCGAATTAACTTGACAATCTTTTATAACAACGAGAATTTCAGAATTTGATTTTTTAATTGGTGTCAATTTTCTTAAATTTTTTTAATGAAAGATAGTTTAAAATAATTTAAATAAATATTTAAATAAATGTTTAAATATTCTAGACTAAAGTTCTACTTTCCCTACTTCAGTAGAGGTAGTCCTTAACTTGCAACCATAGTTGAGCCCAAAATTTCATTGGGAAGTGTTAAGTGAACCTGACTTCCCCATTGATGTGTTTGTCAGAAGGTTACAAAAGGGAATCATGTGACCCTGAGACACTGCAACCATCATAAATATGAACCAGTTGCCAAACATTCAAATTTTGATTATGTAACCATGGGGATGCTGCAACATTCTATCTGTGTATGTTAATACATCTGCAAGGTTCCCCTATATCAGGGGTCTCCAACCTTGGTCCCTTTAAGACTTGTGGACTTCAACTCCCAGACTCCCTCAGCCAGCAAAGCTGGCTGAGGAACTCTGGGAATTGAAGTCCACAAGTCTTAAAGGGACCAAGGTTGGAGACCCCTGCCCTATATCATCTTTTCGTAAATTATCTATGCCATCCAGTATATAATAATTCAGCCAAAAACACTTTTCAACTCTCCCAGCTTCAAGAGACATTTAGCTAGAAATAAATGGCCAGATCATATTGGTGAATGGCAGATAGAATTAAAGCATACTTGGTGAATAGGTGAGGTTCTACCACTAGGCTCCCACGTACTTTCCTAATTTTAAACCCTCATTTAAAGCAGCTTAGACAAGACAATTGACAATTGAAATGGCATATTAACCTAAATAACAAATAAATAAAGTTTCTGAACTTTTTTTGGACATTTTATTTATAAAAGCAATCTTTGGTCAAAGCTTTAAGTCCATTAAATGCAAAGGTATTTGCATTATAGCAATTAATTGGACCTTTACTTTTCTACCAAAATTGTATATAGATATATGAAAATAGATAGAATTTTATTTATTTATTTATTTTTTTATTTACATTTATATCCCGCCCTTCTCCGAAGACTCAGGGCGGCTTACAGTGTATAAGGCAATAGTCTCATTCTATTTGTATATTTACAAAGTCAACTTATTGCCCCCCCCAACAATCTGGGTCCTCATTTTACCTACCTTATAAAGGATGGAAGGCTGAGTCAACCTCGGGCCGGGCTTGAACCTGCAGTAATTGCAGGCTACTGTGTTCTAATAACAGGCTTCTAACAGCCTGAGCTATTACGGCCACATTTTTTCCAAGCTATGGTTTATAATATTAAGATAAATGTTAGTAGCTTTGACGCTAAATACACAAAACATCCATAGAATACTTTTGTCGTATGTCTTATGCATTCCACCAATGAAATTGCTTCTCTTCATTCACATTTCTACTGTAGGCATTTCATGAAAAAATGTTCGGCCCTAAGTATCAATGGATAATTCCTGGGTGGTATCAGAGCTTCTGGTGGGAGAAAGCTATTCCAAAGCTGAATTCATCACACTGTCTTGGTATAAACCTTCTGGGTGCAATGGAAGGTTACATTGGAGTGGATTTTGAACCTCTCAGTTCGAAACAGATAAAAACTATTTCTGGAAGGGTAAGTTAGTTTATTGTCTTCTGTTTGGGGCATTTGAAATAATCCATCAAAAATATTGTATTTCTACTGCATTGATTTCTTGCCATAATACATTGCAACCCAGTCCTAAAATTGATATACTATTATCTATATAAATGTAAAAATGAGAATTGGGCGTGATTCTTCAAATAGGAATATCAGGGCTGGCATTATATTTCATTTAATTAGAGAGATGATATTGAAGGGCATCTGGGAGAAATAAAATATATAAAATAAGACATAAAAGATTATACAATTTTCTGATAGATAGCTGTCTATTATCTGCATTGGCATGCTTAAGTAGAGTCCTCTGAGATGGACTGTTTTGTTCAAGTGTAAAACGAGAAGCCTGTCAACTCTGGAGGTGTACTTCTCTGTATTTCTATAAGACACTTCAATCTTTGTAGAGAGCAATTCCCTGCACAAAAGTGAACAGTTAACTATTAATAATTAAGATTATTATTAGTACTAATAATACTGATTATCAATAATATTACTGCACCCTCTCTGCAAGACTTTTGTAAAGTGGAATTTTCCATATAAATAGAACAATGTAAGAACATCGCCTGTTTCCGTAAAGAGTTTTTAAGTTATTAAAATATGCTAAAAGATAAAGGAATCCCATGTGCTTGAAGTGTTGGAATGGGGAGAGTGATAGGACAATTTTCTTAGCAATGGAAATAGGGGAATATTTCCAAATAGAAAAATAGAGGAACTACAAAGTTTATAAGGGGGGGGAAAAAGATGAATAGCAGACTTATGTTTGTAACTTTGTGCACACTGGAATTTCTATTAGATCTTAATAAACATAAACAATTATTGTAAACTTGGTTTTGCCAATGGATTTCATCAGGCTAGTAATGTCCAAAACAATATAATGAAGATCTTATTCATTTCATATTTAATATAACGAATACTATTTAGAATTTCCAGTAGAATTTCCAGTCCACTTATTGAGTTGACATGAAAATGTGAGACTCTCTGAAGGATAATCAGTATTACCGATCTGTAGTAGGAATGACTTACTAAAAAAATGAATAATTGCTAGGCTGCTACCACAAGCAGACTTAACCGAACATCTTTGTCTGCTAAGTTCTGAAAAAGGTTCAAGTCTTATTGCCAGAAGTACCTTCAACTATGCTCTAGAAAACATAAAAATATAAAGCCCAGGAAAGTAAAGACTCAATAAATTGTGTAAAATTACCTAACAGCAGACGGAATGGCTTACAATTGTGCAGTCCTATAGTTTGGAGAAAAAAGTTAATCTGCATTATGAACAATGTAGTTTACATTTTACTGTAGTCATCATAATAGGATCCCTAAGGTTACCAATCTTTCAAGGAGAAGTTGATGCCCCTGTCAACAGCTGCAGTCTATAACAAAGAATTTAGAGATGGTGTTTGCCAACTTATCTGAGAAAAGTATTGCTTACTAACAGTTATAGAATCTAATTTAACATAGTTTCTGCTCTTTGAAGTATCCCAGGTTAAAACACGTACATCACAAATATTCTAGAAATGCTAGTCTATTGTTGTAGGGTACAATAGCATCCTCTTAAAAATCTTCCAAAATTTCTCCCTGTCCTGACTTATATTAAGGAAATCAAGCTATGGCTATTTTGAATTTCTTTCTCAGGCTTCCTTTAAAATTTGGAATATATAATATATGTGTAATTTGGGGTACACTTAAGGGTAAAAGCAAATCACAGAAAACTCAGTGATAACACTGAAAAGGAAGAAAGCCAAAATATAAAACTTGGCTTATATATACTGCTACTTTTTATTGTTATTAGCAGCACACTGTTTTACTGCAGTTTGATCTCATGAATTACTATGCAACTATTCCATGAGATATAATGTCTAAACCAGTTCTGAAAGCAATTTTATTTTATACACATCATAAAGAAGAAAACTAGACATTTGAATCTGCATGAGTAGCTGCCTATATGGGTTATTTGACTGTGTAAATCTGTCTTAATTCAGACAGGTGTGCTTTACTAGCTAAAAAAAGAAAAAAATTCTTGAAAATATATTTGTTGAATATTACAGAGGGAAAATATACTCATACATAATAAAAATGCTTAGTTATGAACCGAATCATGGGCAAAGAGAATAATACCCTGTTTTTTGGCACGAGTGAAAAATACTTATAAATATCTTATGCTTAGTTCCAATATCGTAGTATTAACTAAACATTTTAGTTCCAATATCCTAGTATAACTAAACCTGAAATGCACACATGTAGTTCCTTAATTCCATCTCTTTCTCTTGTATATTTTAGCCCCTCTGTTAAGTTTGGGGTATAACTGTTTATAATGCATATACATTTGGTGGTACCATATAAAATAGTAAAATAGTGCATTTATATAAATAATAAAATATTGCATTTCCCCCCACTTTGTATTTCCCCTCTTAATTATCTTTCTTGAGATTCATATAACTTCAAAGTACTTGCAAATATTTAAATTGTAGTTTCATTTTCAGACTCAATACATATATGGACTTTTTACTATATTAAAAGAATAGAATTTTTTTTTTATTGGCCAAGTGTGATTGGACACACAAGGAATTTGTCTTGGTGCATATGCTCTCAGTGTACATAAAAGAAAAGATACTTTCATCAAGGTACAACACTTAAAACACTTAATGATGGTCATAGGGTACAAATTTAACACTTAATGATACAATGCTTAATGATAATCATTGGGTACAAATAAGCAATCAGGAAACAACCAATATCAATAAAAATCATAAGGATTACCTTATGCAACAAAGTTACAGTCATACAGTCATAAGTGGAAGGAGATGGATGATGGGAACGATGAGAAGATTAAAAGTGCAGATTTAGTAAATCATTTGATAGTGTTGAGGGAATTATTTGTTTAGCAGAGTGATGGCATTCGGGGAAAAACTGTCCTTGTGTCTAGTTGTTCTGGTGTGTAGTGCTCTATAGCGTCGTTTTGAGGGTAGGAGTTGAAACAGTTTATGTCCAGGATGTGAGGGATCTGTAAATATTTTCATGGCCCTCTTCTTGATTCGTGCAATATACAGGTCCTCAATGGAAGGCAGGTTGGTAGCAATTATTTTTTCTGCAGTTCTAATGATCCTCTGAAGTCTGTGTCTGTCTTGTTGGGTTGCAGAACCCAACCAGACAGTTATGGAGGTGCAGATGACAGACTCAATCATTCCTCTGTAGAACTGGATCAGCAGCTCCTTGGGCAGTTTGAGCTTCCTGAGTTGGTGCAGAAAGAACATTCTTTGTTGTCCTTTTTTGATGATGTCTTTGATGTAAGTACACGATACTTTAGTGATTTACTAAAAGTGAATCACTTTTCACATTCTTTCTACAGACTCCACAGCAGTATGAAGAGGAATATGATCAAAGGCGTGGAAATGTTGAGCCAAGTAAGTTCCATGGCTTTGCTTATGATGGAATATGGGTAATTGCCAAAACACTGCAGCAGGCAATGAAGATTCTTAATGCCACCAACAGAAACCAAAAAATTGAAGACTTTAACTATACCAACAAAGAACTTGGAAAGATTTTCTTGGATGCAATGAATCAAACCAGCTTCTTTGGTGTAACGGTAAGTTTGTCTAATTTCTTTTACTTAAAGTTTGTAACTTTATTTTTTCTCAACAATAATTGATATATTATTAAAAGGAAAACAGCACATTTACTATACGATGATGTTCTGCAAGCAGGAAGGAACAGATTAAAAGCTTGGAACATGAAATTGAACTGAGAATTTAGGACTGCAGCAGAGCCAATAATAAAGAAGATTGGACTGATGAATAAGCAGAAAGAACTTGGAACTTCCCTGAGGATTTCAATGTGGAAGTATGAGAGGGAATTAGAATGTTTTTCTTGAATAGTTTTTAAAGTTGCAGAAAACTGTGGTTGAGAGAGAGAGAGAGAGAGAGAGAGAGAGAATTAGGCAGATGCTGCTCAATCTGAAGCAGTAAATCTCTCAATTGCTGTTTAATCTAATTTCCATTAAGCATAAAATAAATCTATAAATTCATTTTGCATTTTGTGTAACAAAAGTACTGTATGTCTAAGGTAACAGAAATTGAAAAAATAAATTGAAAAAAATATTAAACACTACTAATGGAGCCACAATTGATTAAAGCTTCCTACTTAGGGGAGAATAGGTAGAATTTTGCAGTAGGTAATAGATTTTAGCAATCTGATGGGGAACAGTCCTCAGTGAATCTTACTCTATTTTATGCTATTTTGATTCCTCTTAAGTGCAAGTAAATTTAACTAGGCTTGGATGTATTTAGACAGGAATGCTTTTGTAAATTCTCTTTTAGGAATTCTGTATTCATCTCTGAATCTTATACATTTACTTAAGAATTTTATATAGTCACCCACCTTAACAAATAACTCTTGATATCAGCAGGAACATTAATACTTTACAAATACTTACAATTAATTTTGATTCCATTCCAGGGGTGGGTTCTACTTATCTTTACTACCGGTTTGCAATGGCATCATGCATGCTTGCACTTCTGCGCATGCACAGATCATCCATGATGACGTCCAGGTGGGTGGGCAAAGCCTCCCACCGGTTTTACTACTGGTACGCAAGTACCGGACCGAACCGGGGGTAACCCACCACTGTTCCATTCCTTTCTTGTCCTAACTGGTTCACCATTATTAGATTTATTTCTAGTTATATATATGATCACAAATGTGAAACATTAATAAAGATTAAGTACGGAAGTGAAAAACCTACAGCCAACTTGATATGGCTAAATTTAACAATCTTAAGGTAAAACATCCTTAGCTATGAACATTTGAATCTATTCTTTTGTTGTTTTTTTAAGCAGGGCATTTAGTGTACAGAAGAGTTATATTTTGTAGAGCTAGCTAAAAGGAAAGCTAAATATGAACAATGTTTATGATACATAATAAGCTTGTGAAGCAGAAGGATGTAAATATTTTATGGGTTTCCCAGTTTGGTGCCTTGTAAAGGTCAGTCAGGAAGTGCATCTGTTTTAAAGTGTGCAAGAAATCTTTTGTAGACTACATAGGGATAAAGAATAATTCAGAGCAATTTTTTCATCTTGGCTTTTTGTCTGATTACACAAAGAACATCTGTAAAGATATGTTTTGCTCATATGCAGTAGCAGAGGTTTCAGAAGTGAAAGAAATATATCTATCTATATATCTATCTATAAATTTATATTTCTATAATATATCTAGGATATTCAGAATAGGATATTTTGCATAATTTTCAAGCTGAGACTGTGTTTCCTAATGGGAGGTCAAAGAAAAACTAACTTGAAGCATCGGGCAACCAACAGTAGATGCAGCATGGTAAACTATAATACAAAAGATGAACTTCCAAGCCTTAATTAGCAATTAAGCAATTTTTCCAAAAACACCACACTACTAACCAGAGCATATAAAACATTTGCTAGACCAATTCTAGAATACAGCTCGCCAGTTTGGAACCCTCACCACATCTCTGACATCAATACAATTGAACTTGTCCAGAAATATTTTACAAGAAGAGTTCTCCATTCCTCTGAAAACAATAAAATACCCTATCCCACCAGACTTGAAATCCTAGGCTTAGAAAACTTGGAACTCCATCGCCTTCGACAAGACCTAAGCTTAACTCACAGAATCATCTATTGTAATGTCCTTCCTGTTAAACACTACTTCAGCTTTAATTGCAATAATACTAGAGCAACTAATAGAGTTAAACTTAATGTCAACCGCTTTAATCTAGATTGCAGAAAATATGACTTCTGTAACAGAATCATCAGTGCTTGGAATACTTTACCTGACTCTGTGGTCTCTTCCCATAATCCTAAAAGTTTTATCCAAAAACTTTCTACTATTGACCTCACCCCATTCCTAAGAGGACCATAAGGGGCGTGCATAAGCGCACAAACGTGCCTACCATTCCTGTCCTATTGTTTTTCTTTTCTTCTTCCTATATATATGCTTATACCTCCTTATATTTACCCATATATGTGTTTATTTACTATATAATCTTTTTGTATGATACCTACATATATTGTTGTGACAAAATAAAATAAATAAATAAATAAATAAATCCTAATAAATATGAAATTTGATTGATTGCATTGCAAATAATAAAAACAGCATCAGCATTGACAAAATAACTGTCACTCAGTTGCAAAAGTCAGCTTTCCATGCTGTGACAATAATTTTAACTCTATCAAACTACAAAATCTGCCCATCCTAGGATCTATCCCAGTATTTGAGGGGTGCCAAATCCAGTCTAAACATCTGGCTGACTGTATGACCAACCTTTAATACTTAACAAGTATCCCTCAATTCTGTTTTTCTCCCATAGCTGTGATAGTGGCTATAAGAGAAATCCTGTTTTTCTCTATATTTTGAATTTGGTAATAGGCAGAGATCATATATCAATGTTCTGCTTATAGTTGAAGATACAATTCAAGAATACTGAAATTCTGGCTACTGTGATTAGCTACTTTAAATGTTAGAGGCATTATATATGGGACTACAAATTCTGCCTACTCCATCTGACAAAATGAGACTTCCAAGATTCTTAACTATGCTCAGATTCTCCCATCATTCTGATTAATTTAGAGATTGTAATATGATGTTTATTAGATAGAATAGAATTTTTTATTGGCCAAGTGTGATTGGACACACAAGGAATTTGTCTTGGTGTATATGCTCTCAGCGTACATAAAAGATACGTCCATCAAGAATCGTAAGGTACAGCACTTAATGATAGTCATAGGGTACAAATAAGCAATCAGGAAACAATCAATATAAATTGTAAGGATACAAGCAACAAAGTTACAGTCATACAGTCATAAGTGGAAGGAGATGGGTGATGGGAATGATGAGAAGATTAATAGTAGTGCAGACTTAGTAAATAGTTCGACAGTGTTGAGGTAATTATTTGTTTAGCAGAGTGATGGCATTTGGGAAAAAACTGTTGTGTCTAGTTGTTCTGGTGTGCATATAGCGTTGTTTTGAGGGTAGGAGTTGAAACAGTTTATGTCCAGAATGTGAGGGGTCTGTAAATATTTTCACAGCCCTTTTTTTGACTCGTGCAGTATATAGGTCCTCAATGGAAGGCAGGTTGGTAGCAATTGTTTTTTCTGCAGTTCTAATTATCCTCTGAAGTCTGTGTCTGTTTTGTTGGGTTGCAGAACCAAACCAGACAGTTATAGAGGTGCAGATGACAGACTCAATAATTCCTCTCTAGAACTGTATCAGCAGCTCCTTGGGCAGTTTGAGCTTTCTGAGTTGGAGAGATTATTTAGGCAGATGGTCATTATCAGAAAGATCAGCACAAATCACCATCATATTCGCCCCCAAAATTTTTTTATAATACTGTAAAAAAATCTGAAGTCAATGGCAAATGCTAGCAATTCTGTTGCTAAAAATATATTTAAAAGGAACTACACAACCAGCATTTATCTAAAAACTCTATTCACTTTTAGCATGTTGAATTATTCCCTGCTAAAACTTAAATTTCTTGCCTTCTTTCTCACAATTTGGTAACAATCTTATATGGGGAGCAGCAGATTAATCCTACTTCACACAATGAGCATAAATGATATGATTTAAAATAAGGACATCTGGTAACTTTACAGATTTTCCCATTTATGCTGAGACTTTTCTAACCGTAAAGTAAATCCTTGATTTGTCTCTCTGAGCACTGCAACAATCTTTTCAGTTAAATCATTTGCTAACCAAACATTTTATATTTCAGTGCTCAAGGATTGCCTGCAGTTCAAGAACTATTAGGAATATTGAAATGTTTTATGCATCCAGTATGCCTTCTCTGTGTGTTTTGTTAATGAATGAAAAGCTATTAGCCTGGCAGTGACTTGTGTAATTGTGGAGAAAAAATATTCTGCAGAACCCATAAGGAAATCCTTATTGCATTAGAGTACATCGAAAGCTCTGGGAAATTCATGCCTAAAATAACAGAAGCAGGCTATGCCAAAGATATTATCATCTGCAGAACAGAAATAAATAACTATTAATGCTTTACATGTTTAATTTGTATAACGCATGGTAATAAACATGTGTTACTTCATATGGACCAATTTCTTAGAGAGCTAGGATTGGCTACAAAACCATTGAGTATATGTTGCTGTTTTGATTACATTTAGTGCAAACATTGGTTTGTTAGTTTGCAATTCATGACATAGATTGAAGTATTCATTTACATATCCTAGTTTAATAAACTGTTTTTGGCTGGAATATACAGCATATTGTCAGGTATATGTCTTATAGAACCTGCTTACTAAATCACAATTAATGATATTCAGAAGTAGAATTAATGATTACTATAAACAAATTTGAACTTATTGAGTAGTTCTTTATTTCTTGGATTATTGGAGTTTAAAATTCAGATGCACATAGCCTTGGCTTTCATGTTTTTATAATCTGGTATAATATTTATATTTATAATAATATAAAGATATGAAAGACTTTAACTTATTAACTACTGCATATACATATTTGTTATAAATATGGACCAAATTTTGCAAGCTGGTTTGCAGTGAAATTATCATTTGACAACCATTTAGTTGTCTATAAATGTTAATTCTATAAATTTTATGAAAATCTGTATGATGTTAAAATTGTTGCTGTTAGCTACTTTGAATGTCTTCTAGACTGAGTGGATGAATTAACAACCATAATAATCAATGACATTAAGTGGTCTCTTAATAAATGCCACTTACTTTGTTAGTTAGTTAAATTTGGAAGACCACCTGACTCTCAAATGATTCTGGGAAGCTTGCACAATTAAAAAGGGAAATGGACAAAAGCTAGTATTCCCTCAGCAAATCACAGGTGGCTTTCAAAAACAAATCATCAGGGAACTCAACAAATAACCTAACTTCAGGCCTGGATGTAAAGCCACTTGCATTATTTCAGTCTTAGTAGAATACTATCAGATATTGCATATCATATAGTATGCATGCAATAATTATCATCATCATCATTGTGGTAACAAAATAAATAGGAGATGAAGAAGGGAAAAAGGAAAGGATTTGGGGGGAGATTATATTATAAGATAAATTAATGCATTTGAATGGACATAAATGGCAGTTAAGTCACCACTGGCTTAGCATAAAAGTAAAACTGCTTAGAGGATGCTGTTGTAGGAAAATCTCTTCTAATAGCAGATGCCATTCCATCAATGGGATTACAACACTAAATATGAAGTATTCTTTATTGAGCTTAATGCATGCATCCAGGCTGTTAGTGAAAAATATTTTCAGTTTTAGAGGGTAGTTAGGGTTGTCTTCTTTTATCACTCAATACAGTGATAAAATACATCATTTATTTATTTATTTATTTATTTTGTCACACAGTATATATAAGCATAAGCATGAAATAACTATACAAGATATAAGCATATATATAAGTATGAGTATGTACTAACTATATTAATTGGCTATAACGAAAGGAAACAATAGGACAGGAACGGTAGGCACGCTTGTGCTCTTATGCAGGCCCCTTAAGACCTCTTAGGAATGGGGTAAAGTCAATAGTAGACAGTTTTTGGTTGAAGCTTTTGGGATTTTGAGAAGAGACCACAGAGTCAGGTAGTGTAATCCAAACATTGACAACTCTGTTACTGAAGTCATATTTTCTGCAATCAAGATTGGAGTGGTTAACATTAAGCTTAAATCTATTGTGTGCTCGTGTATTGTTGCAATTGAAGCTGAAGTAGTCTTCAACAGGAAGGACATTGTAATAGATGATTCTATGAGTTAAACTCAGGTCATGTCGAGGGCGGTGTAGTTCTAAATTTTCTAAACCCAGGATTTCAAGTCTGGTGGCATAAGGTATTTTGTTGTATTCAGAGGAGTGGAGTACTCTTCTTGTAAAATATTTCTGGACACGTTCAATTGTATTGATGTCAGAAATGTGGTATGGGCTCCAGACAGTTGAGCTGTATTCAAGAATTGGTCTAGCAAATATTTTATATGCTCTGATTAGTAGTGTAGTGTTTTTGGAGAAGATGCTACGCAAGATTAGGTTTACAATTCTTAAAGCCTTTTTTGCGATGTAGTTGCAGTGGGCTTTGGCACTTAGATCATTTGATATGAAAACTCCAAGGTCTTTAACAGGGTGGGGGTCATCTGTAAGGTAATGTCCACCAAGTTGGTACTTAGTGATTAGGTTCTTTTTTCCAATATGTAAGACTGAGCATTTGCTGGTTGAGATTTGGAGTTGCCAAGTTTTAGACCATTCGGATACATAGTCAAGGTCTTTTTGGAGGATAGCTGTATTGTTGGTGGTGTTAAATAGTTTGACATCGTCAGCAAAGAGAACACAATTACTTGCAATATGGTCAGAGAGATCATTATTTATTTTATTTATTTTTTATTTATTAATTAAACTTTTATACCGCCCTTCTCCCGAAGGACTCAGGGCGGTGTACAGCCTTCATTTAAAACAGTTAATATACATATTAAAATAACAATTAAAAAGCTTGTTCAATAAAAGGCCGAAATTAAAACCGTCCAATTGACCATATAAAATACCCAGTAAAATGACCATTAAAAATTAAAAATTTAGGAGACGACTTCCGGTATCCGGCGGCAACGGACATCTGGAGGTGCCTCTCCTGCCTCCAGTGTCCGAATCCGGCCGCCTCCGAGGCCCTTAGGGGCCAGGTGTTCCGAAAAGGACACCTGCCGCACGGACGGCTCGCCAGGGGTCTCCCAGCCGACATACAGGACTGGGGGGACCGATGCTGGCGCGTCCTAGGCTCGGAGGGGTTCGGAGGCCTCAGGCCGCGGCCATTATTTTGGTCGTCGCCTAGGCCGCTGTGCCCAGTGACACCGGGGCTTTGGATTTATAATTGCAGCAGCCTGGTGGCGAACAGGGAACGGAGAAGAATTGAGGAAGGGAGAAGGGAAGGAGATATCGGCAAATGTGAGTGGAGTGCTCGGGAGTGCGGGGGGGTTCCCCTCCCCTGCGACTGGAAGGAGCACGAATCACTTTGGAGAGAGGAGAACTTAAAATAACAAGATTACCGGTTTTGTGGAGCTCTGGAGAGAAGAGGTGATGGAGAAATTTAGGAGGGAGGGTTTGAGGCCCCTCCTCTGGGGAACAATGGTGGCCCAGCTTCCTCCTTCACTATGAGAATCTTGATGACATCACTTCCTTCGGCTTCCTGGTTGACT